>NC_056628.2:157874721-158067221 GCF_002870075.4 Lactuca sativa | reverse complement strand
TCGAGTCTAATAAATCATTTGCCCAAAACTAAGAAGGTTGATTTTCACGAACCTCAACCGACAACCAACCTTAATCCCAGTGAATATCATGTGGTGTGTAAATGCACCAGACTTAGAGAATTCATTGATTACCAAGAAGTACCACACAAAAAAAGTGAGAAAATAATTCCCCCCCCCCCCCCCTCTTCCTTTAAATTTCAATTGTCGTACTCGACGCGTGTGTTATTTGCCTAAATCCAACAATGTGACATCAAAACCAATTGAGCTATCACCAGTAGGGTTGTAAACAAGTCCACAATTCATTTATCTTGTTAAGCCAAGTTAGTATTTAATCAAATAGGTCTTTTAATGTAGGATTCATACGGACTTTAAAATAAATTGGTGCTCCTTTTTTTCTTCAAAATTTGAAAAACCAATTAACTTGTCTGGTAGCTCAATTCAAGTTCTAAAATAACTACATAATATCATTAAGAAGCAAGGCTCTAAAAAATTTGTATTTGCCACCAAGCTTTAACAAAACGCCTCCTTAAGTTATATATATATATATATATATATATATATATATATATATATATATATATATATATATATATATATATATTAAAAAATATGCATAGAATTATGAATTATATACAAAATTGTCGCCTTAAATCATGTCTTACAAATGACGTGATTTGTCACGGCTCGTAAAAGCTTGAAGCTTGATATTGTCGTCAAGTTAATGTATAACTTTATTTAGAACCATAATAAGAAGTATCATCAATATGAATATTGGTTCGAATCTGAACAAAAAATATAATTACATATATAATGCTTGAAAACTCGATAATTTTGAGCACAAATCTTATCAACTTTAGTGCTTGAAAACTCGATAATTTGAGCACAAATCTTATAAACTTAAGTTCATTATGTTATAAATTCCGGGCTTAATTTTGTTTTGATTAAGCTCAATTTACTAATGAAAGCTTGATTTGTTTGTACGTGATCCTGGGCGTGTTCTAATGGGCTTTATTTTTGCTACATCTAACTTGACACTTGACTGACTCTTTAAGGGCCAAGTGCAACCTTTTCCGAATTACAATTTATTTTTGGCTAATTCGTTTTTGTTCTAAAAAATGTAATTCTTAAAGAAAATAGTTCTTGATATTTGTTAATAAATTTAGAATGTCAAACAATTTATAAAATCTACAAAACTCTTTTTAGACTATACACTTAATTCCAATGTTTTAATTGTTTAACGATGGCGAGTATTCAAATATCAAACTTACAGAAGCTGTGATTTTTTTTTCATTTTCTGTTTTGATACCGAAATGGTTTTGTGAACTTGCCTTAAAAAAACCGGGGTTTTGTTAAAAAAAACGAATTCAATTTGTTTTTTTTTTTAAATCGGGGAAGAAAAACGATTTTGGTTTTTTTAAATAAACCTGTCCTTTTTTTCGGTTTAAAAGAACGGTTCCTGATTTGCACTCTGACTTGCAAGTTTAAACTTATAGATTCTATAATGTGTTAATGTGTTCAACAGTAACCAAAATTTATATTGTATTTTTAAGGTTAAGCTTTTCAAAAAGACTTCATATCTTAAATTTTGTTCTAATTTTTAAATTTTTACTTCGACATTTAGTTGTGGTAACTGGTAACCGTAATTAAAATAAGTTTCTCCTTTTTAAATGGCATAAAAATGCCTTATATTTCAAATAAAAAACCACATAAGTTTATTTGCATCCCAAAATTATTATGGTGAGAACCATTTAAAAAAAATGCTAATTTTTTAAGAAAAAAATATCTTCAAATAAAATTTGACGCAGGAAGGAAATCATGAAGTCCCTTACTCAAAAGGCCATTTAGACGGGCCATAAATGGGCCTTCTTTTAGTCATGGGTTTTTTGAAGAATATGTTAATTTTTTTTAGGGGGCCATAAATGTACGTTAGTCAGGGGGTCTCATTTTCAAGAATATGTTAGCAAAGTTGGTTAATTTTAATCTTGATTAAGATGATCTTTTGATTAGGGTTATGTTAATTTATTTATGGGATAATGACTTGAAAGGGTAATGAACTTTTGACTTTTGTCACATTTAGTCAATAAACTTTTTTTCGTTATCTATTTGCCATTGAACTATTGAAACTGTTCACATTTTACCCTTATGACTGGCTGTTGCCGGTCATAAGGGTAAAATGTGAACAGTTTCAATAGTTCAATGGCAAATAGATAACGAAAAAAAGTTTAGTAACTAAATATGAACAAAATCGAAAGTTCGTTTCCCTCTAAAAAGTTCAATGACTAAATGTGAACAAACTTCCTCTTGTATTATGTTTTAGCAAATTATTTATTTTTGTTAAATTGTAACAACATTTGTTGATGAAGAAATCTATGAAATAAAAATAAATAAATAAATAAATAAAACTAAAAAACTCTGAAAATATATTTAAAAAAAAAACAAAAAACCAAAACCGAAATAAAAAACCAATGGTTTGACATTTTCCAAAATAAAAAATCAAAATTTCCAATCTAATTTTGGTTTTACAAAAAAATGAACCATTCTCACTGATGTGAATTATGACCATTGGTTTGACATGCGAAATTTGTGACATCCCATGAATATGTAGTTACAACATCGTCTGAACTCGTAATTCATAGTAAGGTGTTAGAGTATCATCGCATGAATACGTAGTTACAACATCGTTTGAACTCGTAATTCATCACCTACAGGTTATGGGCCTGCTGGTGTTTCCACTGGGTTGTTTAGAATAGTCTGTGGTCGCCATCTATACTCTGGTAGATGACTACATCGCCACATTGTTGGTTAAGGTTATGGTATCTCCTTTCATCCTACATCACATATTCATCATCATCTATTTACCTAATTATCATCACCTATCTCTCATCATTTTATTTTATCACACACCAACTATTTCATCTACCCATGTTTCATCCGCAACATATTTGTATATATAAAATAAATATACCATTTAAATCTTTTAAAACATGTATAAAATCGTTCATCCAGCATAGACAGCAAGTATTCAAATAATATGCACACATAGCACGTAATTTATATAAAATACTTCATATCTATGTGTAAGATGAAAGTAACAATATATACCATAAAAATCCCATAAATGCTTCCTAACTTAGAACCCCAAGGTTTACTCAACTAAAGCTTCATATTCTCGGCTCTCTGAACCTAGAAGGGTCCAGATCTATCACACCAAAAAGCTCAAGATAGCTCTTCTGCTCACTCTACACACTCAAGCTCGCTAGGGTTCTCACTTATGGGAAAGGTAGTCGCAATTGAAGGCCATAAGTGCCTTTAAATATGGCTCGGGCCCAAAGATTTCGGGTTTCTGCCAACAGCGCGGACTCGTCGAGTCCATTCATTAATCCGAGTCATCATTCGCGACCTTACTCGACGAGTTGAGGCGTCAACTCGTCGAGTCTCTCTTCTTAACTCAAAAGAAAAATACTTAAATTATGATACCTGGAAATCCGGATGTTACATTTTGTTTTTTTATTTCATAGATTTCTTCATCAACAAATGTTGCTACAATTAAACAAAAATAAATAATTTTGCTAAAACATAATACAATAGGAAGTTTGTTCACATTTAGTCATTGAACTTTTTAGAGGGAAACGAACTTTCGATTTTGTTCACATTTAGTCACTAAACTTTTTTTCGTTATCTATTTGCCACTAAACTATTGAAACTGTTCACATTTTACCCTTATGACCGGTAACAGCCGGTCATAAAGGTAAAATGTGAACAGTTTCAATAGTTCAATGGCAAATAGATAACAAAAAAAAGTTTAGTGACTAAATGTGACAAAAGTCGAAAGTTCGTTACCCTTTCAAGTCATTATCCCTTTATTTATTTTGTATGATTATTTTATTATTGTTTATTTTTTTAGTTATGAGATTTATTGATTAAAATAGTAATATATTAAGATGATTTGTAGATATATTAAGAATACATTTTTTTAAAGATAAGAAATAATTGTGAAGGTCGCAAAGTTTACGTCGCTAATCTTGCGTTATTGATTCTACGAAAAAAGTCGTCTAGAAACTTTTCGTGGATATCATGTCTCTTGGGAAAATGACTTAGGAGGGTAACTATCTCTTATCCGTGTTCACATATTAGCAACTTCTTCTTTTTTGTACATAATAAAACAACTAACTTGTTTTAACTGTTTAAATTACACAAATATTACCGGCTAATACTTATTTTAACCGGTAACTCAATGGGAAAATGACTTAGGAGGGTAACTACCTCTTATCCGTGTTCACATATTGGCAACTTCTTATTTTTTGTACATAAGAAAACTACTAACTTGTTTTAACTGTGTAACATCCCAAAAATCATGACCAAAAATTTCGTTTTTAATTTAATACTAAAACCATAATTGTCAAACCATTAATTAAATACTCCGGCATCGGGCCCCGCCTGGCGTCGAGCCCTGCTCGGTATACATATCTGTCTCTCTTAGTCCCCGCTTGTCTTCGGGCCCCGCCCACTAAACACATACAATCATATAACATTGTAACATATAAAGAAACATACTCTATTGTATCCCTGTCTTAAGAAACATACTCTGTTGATAATGAGATACGAAACTTCATCCGTACTCAGCTAGTTCCAGCCAGGGCTTTAGCAGTGCAAGGTGAGTCTCCTCACTGTGTGAAGGGGTCTAACGCCATAATGCCAGCCCATGTAGTCTATGAGTAGGAAGAGCCGGGGGTTAGCCCTATGTATTGTATGCTAGTATGTTATTCCAGACCAAGGTCTGATGTCGGGCGGGTGCCCGAGGAATGTTTGCATGTTAGATTATACTTGTTATCTGTGTGATACTTGTATGTACCTGGTAAAGAGGTGAGTGTGGGCGAGGTCCCGTATCCCATCACTAGCTAAGTACAGATGATGTTCCGTATCTCATTATTAGCAGAGTATGTTTCTTAGGATTGGGATACAGTAGAGTATGTTTCTTTATGTATAAGCATGTTATATGTTTGTATGTGTTTAGCGGACGAGGCCCAGAGACAGGCGGGACCTAAGAGAGACAGATCTGTATACCGAGCGGGGCACGATGCCAGGCGGGGCCTGATGCCGGGTGGGGCCCGATGCCGGAGTATTAATTTGGTCATGATTTTTTGGATGTTACATAGTTAAAACAAGTTAGTTGTTTTCTTATGTACAAAAAATAAGAAGTTGCCAATATGTGAACACGGATAAGAGGTAGTCACCCTCCTAAGTCATTTTCCCTTTGAGTTACCGGTTAAAACATGTATTAGCCGGTAATATTGGTGTAATTTAAACAGTTAAAACAAGTTAGTTGCTTTATTATGTACAAAAAAGAAGAAGTTGCTAATATATGAACACGGATAAGAGGTAGTTACCCTCCTAAGTCATTTTCCCCATGTCTCGTATGCGATGTTTTATTAATCCTATTATCCAATGCAACTTTGATGTTCACGTAGTGAAACATTACTAAAAAGTTGTGGTTTGTATTGAATGTTCGTGAGTAAATAAATTTACCTTCTTCAACGCTCAACCATTACCAATTTCAATATAAAGGATCTTAGTACTATCTCTTCTCGACTATTCGCGGGTGTTAAATTAACCTCTATTTAAGTTCAAAAATTAATCTTCAAACTCTTATTCTTGAACTTATAGCCGTAAAATGAGGATACCTCGAATCGGGGTTTGTTAAAAATAATGACATCACACCAAGTAAGTTTTGTATTTAATCTCATTTTGTTAGTTATGTATTCTATTCTAAACCAAACTCACAAAGATGCTTACCTCTTTCCAAAAAATGATTCGGGAAGCTACTACTACTTAGGAACATTAAGTATGAGTGATAAGTTGAGATTATTGTATGGAAACACAACCAAGAGAAGATAAAAAGGAGATCAAGGTGAGATTATGATGGGTTTGAGCCAAAAGAACATCCTATATACTCATGCAAACCCTAATGCTTGGATCTAGGTTTCTCTATTATACATGCAATTCATCCAAGACTTATAAACCCTAATCTAGCATATGCATTTCGAAATTATCACATAAGAGCAGATCTAGATGATTACTTCTTGTGGAATGGCTTAAATCTTCTTGTCGTTGGAGCTTAGAGTCACAAGTGTCACTCCTCTAATGGCTTACAAACACCACAAGCAAGAGAATGAATTATGAGAAGGGGGAGGAGCACCAAAAACGTCCTAGGGTTCTTCCAAAAGAGTTCACCACGTTTTTGGGGCCATAGGGGTCTTTATATAGTGAGGCTATTAAGGTTTTCAACTAGGAAACCCTAATTTGACTGCTTAGGCCCTAAGCGGCCCATGGACTCTCTTCAGAACACCCCTTTCTAAGGACGATTTCTTTATTGGCTTCCTATAGAATTCGTCCAACCTATGTCCCAAGGTGATCCATAGCCCAATTGCAATTATCTTATAATTACAATTACAATCCCCCAAGTTAATTAATGTCTTTTAGTCACAAAACTAACTATCAATTAATTCTTGACTAATATTAATTAAACAATATGATTTCTCCTTTAATATATTATTCATATAATATATTAGTAAATCATAATTAATCCTCTTTCTCCATAAATCATCCTATCAAGTTGTTTTGGTGAAGGCAACCCAAAAGGACCATGCACAACCGGGTCAAGTACATACCAAATATAGTTACGGGCTTAGACACTAATCCAACATTCTCCCACTTGGATAAGTCTAGTAACTATAATGTTAGTACAATCCGATTAGCAATTGTAGCTCTCAAAGACGCTGTCAAACTCTGATCTTATCAGCAACCTGTCCTTTAGATAAGGGATCATATATTCCTCCATTCTAGATATCGTATGAACTGAGACATGAATTTTAATCATACTCTCTGTTCATGTGTTGTTTCCCAATTTTTGATTTATGACGACTGACAACAGACTATAATTGAACACATCAAATTAGTCCCGGGCTCCCGGCTTGGCCAAGCGCTTAGGGTGTCATCACTAAATCATCAAGGGGCCCACAAATATCACTTTTATCCCACTTTGGGTAAAAGGAACGGATAAGCTTAGACTCAATGCTCGCTTGTACCCACTCACTGAATCACACACAACAATACATTTTATAACACCAAGTTACTGGTGTGTTTACATATTATTAATGTGACTCGCAAGATACAACTCACACATCTCGGTTTCAATAATATAAGATATTATCGTCTCACCAATCGCTCGTGATAAAATCCATGAAGCGATCCAAGTGAGCGTGGGTTTAATCCAATACTCTAATCTTATAGCAGCACTCATGAACTCTGTAGCAAACTTGTGCTATGAGTAAATGCTTTATTCAATCTACAGACGGATTCATGACAATCTTCATTCTTACCTACTTCCAAAGCATGAGCGACTGTGGAGGGTTTGAATAATCTTATTATTCCAAAGTCAAAACATGCAAAGTGAAACACAAGAATAATATTAATCCTATATGGTCCCAAACCTTTGATTATAAATAAAACATTTTATTTAATCACCATATTGATTACTTATTATTTGTTGTTTCGGGTAATCAACTTCTTACTTGAATTATAACAACAGTTGTCCCATGCTCTCAGCATGCACACTATGTTTACCTATGGTCTTTACTTTGGGAAATAGATCAAATGAATAAATTTCCAATGATGCTTATTTCACAATTCCTAACCCGTTAGTGTAAGAATACAAAATTCTCGCCACTACTAGAATATGTTAGATTCTAACATTTTATGCAACGGTCATTTTGTAATATCATAGCGCCAAAGTCACCAAAACTTTGCCAATGAAATTACAAAGTACTCTATTGGAGATTGTTACAAGACAATTCCATAGTCATGAAGTCTCATATTCAAAGTACATTCCTTTGTACATCCTTCTTGCATAAAAAGTTTCTAATCTAGATATTGATTCTCGATATCCAACTCCCAATATGGAAACATTTCGATATTTTCCATATAACAACTCATTCTAAATAGAATCTTATCTATTCATAATAATGTCAATATGGTCCATCCATTAGTATACTTCCAACTGTCCACAAGCGACCAATCTTTGGCGAACCTTAGATTGTCCTTGACAGTTGTTTAATTATTTTAGTCAAATCCAGTTATATTTCCTTTTTTCTCTAAATGCCCTAGGCATTTGGAAAATTTTAGAATGGTCGAATATTACAGCATATGCAATCGATCCTATACCTGAAGCGTGTGAGATACGATTCATAATGAAAAACGTGATACTTTACCAGTTTCTTGCTATAATATTGCCATAATATTTCTATTTGCCGTGCTCTCAAAATTCGAACTATGAAGAGGGATGCCGTAATCATAATCGAACTTTGAGAATACAAATAATAAATATATCCTTGACTAAATTCAATTAAAATTTCTCGATCTAAGCTTTTAGATTGGAAACGAAGTACAACATTTTCTCCCTTAATTATAGCAAAAACAACTTTTCAATCCCTGCAGCTTTGCAAAGTGAAACTTTTGTTTTTCTATAATTAATATTGCCAAATTGCAATACTTAAATAATAATCATGCTCCCACTAACATGATGATTATATTTATCCCAGCATAACATTTATACTTCCACTAGCTTTGATACATATTCAGAAAACAGTTGGACTTCTAGAAGACAATACTTATTGACCTCCAAAGTTCATATTTCCAATACGATGTGCTTCGATAAGCCTTTTATCTAAGCTTCTCAAACTCACACACCTTTCCTTAGACAGCTCACATGTGTGTCTAAACTAATTCAGAACTTATATTACTAAGTCCTAAATGTTCAAACTAATTGCCAAATCTCACAATTCGAACTATGAAGAGGGATGCCGTAATCATAATCGAATTTGAGAATGCAATTTACATAATCGCTATTTCCTTTAAAATCTATCTTAGTGAAAGCGTTTTCTCACAATCATTTTCATGAATGAGAGAAACCTTATGACACTTAGATTTTATGGTGCATGTGTTCCTATCCATGTGAATTTTCCATAACCATAATCATCAAGGGTCCCATAATTGCTTCCAAGTTATTTAGCAGCTCACCTATGCTAGTCAATGTACTTTCATTGAACAAAGTGTTTGCCCTTATACATTCAGTTGAGAACTCTTAGAACTCATATGCATGATCACCCAGCTGGATTGACACATAAATAAAAGTTTGTCAACACGATAGGTTACAATCCTCAAGTCGTGTGCTACTGTTTAATAAGTTTACTTCTTGATTTGTTCTTGAAACTTTTCAAGATCTTTAGACTCCCATTGACCTCTTGACATATTAGATTCTCTTATCAAGAAACATTTCTTGACAAAAACAAATATCCAAGAGTTAGTGTGTGTGTCTATATTAAGACAAAACTACGCGCAATTTGGTACTAGTTGGTCTTTGTCTTATTCAAGACATCACAACTTACCAAAATGTGCAAGTGTAAGAACATTCCTACTTAAAGATTATCTAACTCAAGTCATAATCTTGGAGTATGACTCTAAGACTTGATTTTGGAACGAAGTACGATACATCTTATTGAATTAACCATTTCAACAATTCTCCATTCCTCTTCTTAGCCAAACCAGTGCACTATTTCCTTAGAGGATGAATTGTAATATTGTTCTTACGATTACCAAGACGATCACAAAACACAATACAAACATACTCTCCCTTCTCCTTAGATTGGAGAAACTTTTTATCTTTCTGCCTTCATTGATTCTACTTATTCATTCTGCCATTCATTGAAACTTTTCAATGATTCAGAATTACACTTAATCTTGTAAGTATAACCACATTTACTAGACTTTTAGTTAATCATGACGAATAGTGTTATTGTTATTTATGGTGAACTTGACTAGTGCACAACATTGTGTACTAGTTCCTTTAGTCCTTCACTTGACTCACATACTTATGTGAACAAGGAATTAGTCTTAATTACCTAAGTACCAATATTTTCATACATCACACAATACAAGCTGTATGATTCCAAGTATCAGTCCAATTGAAACTTGGGCGATGGGAATCTTTCGTTACTTAGAAATTATGACACTTACATAAATATCATAACTAAGAATCACATCCATTTATAGAAATACACAAACATCAATTTTTCACAACGATTTCATTGCAAGGATATATAAAAAAGACAAACCAAAAATTTATTTTATTCATAAAAGAAACGGAAAACACGTCCTTACAATGCAAAATCAACTGAAAAACTATGTAATCAAATATTCCTAACAAATTCTATCGTAACTTCCTAAGCTCAAAATCTGATCTTCGAATCTATGTGATCGCAATCCATTTCTTCGTGATCAGACTCATCTCGCTCTTTCATCAAGCTTCCTCTTTTTTCTCTGATCCTGCAAAAACATCCAAATGTAATCTTATCACATCATGTATTAAGAATAAATGAATAGGAACTTAATGGAGTTAGATAGTGGATTTTACCTGAAGTAGAGCCATACTCCTTAACTCTCTCATCTCTTAGATTCCACAGGTGATCGGGGCAGCTTCGTATCCAATGCCCCTTCTCTTGGCAGTAGAAACATGTGGCTTCTTCTAGAGCGACCACAGAAGCATGGTTGGTTGAATTACCATACAAATATGCTCCATTGCTTTGCCAAATCATTTCTGATTCAGCAGCAATAAGCATGTAAGTTAGGTCAATGAGGGTTGCGTCAAGATCCATCATATAATACTCCCTTATGAACTTATTATATGATTCAGGGAGTGACTGAAGAACCCATTTTATAGCCAACTTCCTTGGGAAAGTTTCACCCAACATTATCAACTTATCGATGTGTGATTTCATTCCTCGAACGTAAGCACACACAAGTTTTCCATCTTCATGTTTCATCGCCAACAGGTCTTGAGTGAGATTGAACTTTTCGAGCCTTTGAACTTGTGGGTTAGGGAGAACAATAGTAGGAGGTGGAGGAAGTGAAGCATGATCTCTTGTTCCTCAACCGAATCGTGGAATATCATCTTCATGTGGAAAGCTTGTTCCAAGGGATTTGGGAAGACCATTGTTGTCATACCTTGACATCTACAAAACGGGAGAAAATTCAAGTTAGTTGATTGATTGAGTCCTTAATAAAACACCCAAATGAGATATTAAGGCTAGGACCCAACACAATACTCTACAACTTAGGAGAGGGATGTCGTTACCCAAATTGCAGAACATTTGAAGGTAAGTGAATGACGATTCACTAATTTTCCACCATGAAAAAAGAAAAAGGGATTAAGTTTTAAATGCATTGAAAAATCCTAGATCCATTTAGATTCATTAAACTTTTCAATGGCATGTTTAAATCTCGATATGCCCCTCGATTTGTGACTGGGATTCCGAGTATCACAAAATAGGGTGTGAATAACCATGCAAACTTACATGGTGCCCCGAATGTTACAGTCACCTATTCGATGTGCCGGTTAACCACACACGCTCCACCGAACTATGACAAACATCGAGTCACCCTGTAATGCCCATAGATCTGGGCTAGTCAATTTATAGATAATACAAAAGATTATTTAGAATAAATAATCCTAACCAAGTTGTAGAATATGTCTCAAGTTTTCCGTACATATAAAGAACATCGAAATCCGAGTTATAATGAAAAACTTATGGCCCGTCGAAGTTTTACGGCAAAACCGACACGACACGGCGCAACGTAAACAATGAATTTACGATAGAAGACTTTTTGGCCTTAGTGATTTAAACAAAAGTCGTAGAATATGTTAACCTGAGAGCGTCCATGAAAAGAACACTCAAATCTGACTTCGTATGAGGAAGTTATGATTTTTCTAAGATTTGGCTTAGTAGTGTACAACCCGAAATTCGAATATTAGATCGAGCGGTTTTTAGCCGACACAACCTAAACAAGAATCGAAGATCTCGTTAATAGTAGCGTAACGATAAAAAGACAGACGAAAACGGACTTCGGATGAAGAAGTTATGAATTTTTAAGGGACCAATCCTGTCCGGGCCTGTTAAAAATATAACTTTAAAAATAAATTCAAAATTAGCCGACGGAGTCTAAACGAAAGTTGTAGGGTACGGTCCCGCCTACACATGGATATAAAGAACGTCAAAAACGGAGTTCGTATGAACGAGTTATAAAATATAATAGCATATTTACGTATTAAAATAAAGTATAAATCATATATTACATATATATACAAATGTATATATCATTAGAAAGGTATCGACGATGTGGCCATTATAAGACTAATGTTGAGTTCTTTCGACATTATTTTAGTACAAATATCATTAAATCTATTTAAAATAGTATTATAAATAGGTGTTTAGTTGTTTATATAACTATAAGGTCATTAGGTAATTATGGAGGGTAGTTTTTGAAAATTCAATTACTATAAATAAGAGGCTTGGGCTCTCATATTTCTTGTACCATTCTCTTGATTCAAGAGTCTTTCTCTTCTTATCCCCTGAGCATTTCGGTCCCTCGTGATTCGACTTCTCTTTCTATAGTTTTAGTATAGTAAGGTGAGCGCTGAAGCGCTGCACAAATCTTTCTTAGAAAGATTCAGCGATGAAGTTCTGCCCCTACAGAGCCCAACTCCTAGCTAAAATCCCCTTGTAAGTAAGTTATGCTTACCCAATTTTAAATATTGTTTATATTTAAAATTAGTATTGTTATTATGAACTTATAATAAATGTTTGAGCTATTATTATGACTTATATAAATGTCGTTATAATATCTTTTAACTACTCGCGGTACGGGGAATTTGGTTTAAAGGGCCGCATAAGGTTGTTAGATTTCAGAAGTGTTATATGTCAAAATGGTCCTGCCCTCTGGTGTTTTATGTCTGGCCCCTGTCTATACATAGTGGTTGGAAAGTATTATTTAAACGCTTATATAATAATAATAATAATAATAATAATAATAATAATAATAATAATAATAAGACTAATAATTAGTCACGGTAAATATTAGACTAAAATCTAGTGGTAATAATAATAGGTTTCATCGAAGGAAATTATTTTAAAGTAAACGAAGCGCTGTCCGAGTACCGAGTCACCACCTTATCAAGTGAGTGCATAGTTACTTTCATCTTACACATAGATATGAAGTATTTAATATATATTATGTGTTGTGAGTGCATGGTCCCTTTCATCTTACACATAGATATGAAGTATTTAATATAAATTATGCGTTGTGAGTGCATGGTCCCTTTCATCTTACACATAGATATGAAGTATTTAATATATATTACGTGCTGTGAGTGCATAGTTACTTTCATCTTACACATATATATGAAGTATTTTATATAAATTACGTGTTATGTGTGCATATTTTCTGAATACTTGTTGTCTATGTTGGATGAACGATTTTATACATGTTTTAAATGATTTAAACTGTATATGTATTTTATATCTACAAAATATGTTGGGTAAAATATGGGTAGATGAATGATGAGGGATGAAGGTTGAAATAGAGGAATATTAGTAGTATGGACCTAGTGCCCTATAGGTGAACATTGGCAGCAATGGACCTAGTACCCTATAGATGAGCACTAGCAGCTGCGCCAAAATTTGTAGATGTTTTAGATCTACGATAAACATCCTAGCAGCTGCGCTCTAAGGATAGTATCGGTAGCTGTGCCTAATAGAGAACATTATAACCATGACAGTAGCGTCTAAAGGACAATACTGGCAGAAACACCTCACATAGAATGTCACAATTCTGGCAGCTGCGCCTAAGTGATAGAACTAGCAGCTGTGTCATTGACAACGATGGACTTCGTACCTATTCCTTAGGATAATCCTTAGGAATGAATGAATGATAAATAGTTGATTCTTAGGGTAGACCCTTAAGAGTAAAGAAGATAATGGGGATGGATAATTGGGTTAACTGTTTGATGATTAAACATAATAATTATATTATTGTGGGTTGAAAACCCTATCTACTCACCAGGTTTCCCAACCTGACCCACTCAGTTTCTTTATATCACAGGTGTTGATATGAAGTTACATTACTCTGAGAGATTAAGGAGATATAAATCACTAGTGATAATGAATGTAAGTTCTGTTTATGCTTATGTTTCTGTATTGACGATGACATCCCAAATGTTTTAAAATGAATAAAAATATGTTTCTTCGGAAATGCCTTGATAACGTATTTATCATGCTTCACTGGGAACAAATTCCGCAACATTTTTATTAAAAGAGGTGCTCTGATTTTCATAAAGCATAAACAAAATCGGTATTTTCTGGCCGTGAAAATGGGGATGTTACACCCTTTCCTACCTTTGCTTAGAACCCATTTAGTGTGTCGGTTAACCACACACGCTCTACTAACGTCTTAGCAAGGGTACAAAGTGTAATTTCATGGAATTGCAACAATTCACTTTTGCCTAAAGTAACTAAGATCGGGAATTGTTGTAAAAAAATTTAGTTACTTTAACATTCATTATACTTTTAACGAGGAGAGGGTTTGCCCTATCCTACCCGTTCGGCTAACGACCGTCCACCAATCAAGGAAGCGGTGGGTGAGAGTGGACACACATTAAACGACCATTTTATAGGCCATAACCTTATACCCTCCCCTCCCCTTTATAGATCGACTTCGTGAATGAGACTTACTAACGGTAAGACTAGCAGTTTAAGTTATACATATATAATATTAGACTTTTAATGTTATATATAGTATAAGGGTGTATTTTACACTTTTAAAATACTATGTGGTCTAATTTAACAAATTACACTTTTAATTTAATTAAATGTAAACCATATCATTATGGATTTATTAACTCTCCTTTAATTATACACTTAATTAATTTAATAAAACCATAAGGGTGCAATTTGAACTTTTTCAAAAATTAGGGTTTTAGAATTTAACATTTTAAAATTAAATTTTTAATTAAAATTTAAATTTCAAAACTTGAGGGCAAGTTTTGAAACATTTCAAATCATTAGGATTTAGAATTTAAATATTTCAAATTTAAAATTTTTAATCAAAATTTTAAATTCCAAAACTTGATGGCAAGTTTTGAAACTTTTCAAAACTCTCTAGATCAAAAAACAAATAAGACAATTAAACAAATAATTGGTGATTATCTAGTTTTGATCTAATCCAATTTCATGCAAGATAATTGACCAAATAATTCAAATAATTTAACATTTATCAAATAAGGTAACAATTATCTAGTTAGATGACACAAAATCTTTTATTTTGAAAAGGATAATCATAAGGAATCAATAAAATTCGTATTTTATTAATTTGAAACAATTATGACAATTATCCTAAATCAAAATAGGCAGAAATCCTGAAAATCCGTCTGTCTGAAAGCCAGACTCGCCGAGTCACCATATAGACTCGCCGAGTTCATTCTACTCGACGAGTCCACATTTGGACTCGACGAGTTTGTCAGGCAGATGGCCAAAAAACTAGACTTTGTAATCAAGAATGAAGACCTAAGCATCAATACAATAGAAACCAATCAAGGCTCTAATACCACTGATGGGTTTGAGCGAAAAGAACATCCTATGTGCTCATGCAAACCCTAATGTTTGGATCTAGGTTTTTCTATTGTACATGCAATTTATCCAACACTTATAAACCCTAATCTAGCATATACATTTTGAAATTATCACATAAGAGCAGATCTAGATGATTACCTCTTGTGGAATGGATTGAATCTTCTTGTCTTTGGAGCTTAGAGTCACAAGTGTCACTCCTCTAATGGCTTACAAACACCACAAGCAAGAGAATGACTTATGAGAAGGAGGAGGAGAACCAAAAACGTCCTAGGGTTCTTCCAAAAGAGTTCACCACTTTTTTGGGCCATAGGGGTCTTTATATAGTGAGGCTATTAGGGTTTTCAACTAGGAAACCCTAATTTGACTGCTTAGGCCCTAAGCAGCCCATGGACTCCCTTTAGAACAACGCTTGGATGATTTCTTTATGGGTTTCCCATAGAATTCGTCCAACCTATGTTCCAAGGTGATCCATAGCCCAATTGCAATTATCTTATAATCACAAATCCAGTCCCCTAAGTTTAATTAATGTCTTTTAGTCACAAAACTAACTATCAATTAATTTTTGACTAATATTAATTAAACAATATGATTTCTCCTTTAATATATTATTCATATAATATATTAATAAATCATAATTAATCATCTTTCTCCATAAATCATCCTATCAAGTTGCTTTGATGAAGGCAACCCAAAAGGACCATGTACAACCGGGTTAAGTACATACCAAATATAGTTACAAGCTTAGACACTAATCCAACAGATTATTGTATGAAAACACAACTAAGAGAAGATAAAAAGGAAATCAATAGGCTTTTACCATCAAGTTTAAGATTTGAAGGTACTAACCCACTGCCTTCCTTTCTTTGATAAATATTTCAAGGTATAGTTTTATCTAATGAACCTTAAATTCATTAATGATCTTGCATATGTGAAATAAGGTGAAATACTAAATGCTTAAATATGATTATCTCACAGTTAAGCTTAGATGATGTGATTAGTGTTGGAAAGAGTGTCCAATGTCATAACTCGTTGTGATATTTCTAATAATAACGGGGTCCATTTTGGTTGTCCTTAAGATCCATTTGAGCAATTAAAAGACAAAAAGATTTAGGAGAAATTAGTTTATTAATTTGTCATGTTATGATAAATTAATTAGAAACTATTTGGGAATTAATTAATTAATTAAAGGGACTAAATGTTAATTAATTAAAAGGGTTTAATTAAATGGAACATTCTAGAAGTCAAGGGATAAGGGAAGAATTTCAGGATAAGCCATTGTAACGCCCGTAGATCCGGGCTAGTCAAATTAGAGTCAATAAGTGTCGAAAATGACTTTTCGACAACAGATTATTTAGAATAAATAATCATAACCATGTTTTAGAATATGTCTCAAGGGTTCCGTACATATAAAGAACGCCGAAATCCGAGTTATAACGAAGAAGTTATGGCCCGTCGAAGTTTTACGGCAAAACCGGCACGACACCGGGAGACGTAAATAGTGAATTTACGATGGAGGACTTTTTAGCCTTAGTGGTCTAAACCAAAGTTGTAGTATATGTTAAACCGAGAACATACAAAAAAAGAACCACTACAAGAAAAAAGGCCTTTTACGACGCGCAAAATACGACGCTCATTGATCTATGTTACGCAAAGGTGAGTGACATTAGAAAAATGTCATCTCTTCAAAAAATTTAAGGATAGAAGACACGCATTATTGCGCGCCCTTAAATTAGTGTCTAAAAAAAACACGGAGGGCACCTATAATAAAATGCGCGTCGTCTACGGATGTCGCTTTATATTTTTTAATAGAACGCGCGTTCCATCCTTTAATAGTGGGGGAAAGGGGGAAATGAAATTCTGAAAAAATTAAAAACCCCGCCATGCTCTCCTCTACCTTCTTTCAATCGTTCTTCTCTCTGTCTCTCTCTCTCTCTCTCTCTCTCTCTCTCTCTCCCTCACCATTGTCGGTCCTCGCACGTCAAACGACCGCACCGCCACCATTAGACCCACTTACCACTCCAAATCGTCATTGTTGCTCCTCTCTTAAACCACTGCAACCACCCTTCTCTCTCTCTTTCTAAAATGCTCATTTATGACCACCATCACACCAGCCACTACACCATCACCATTAGCAATGCACACCGCACCACCACTACCGTTCCTCTTTCTCCATATGAAAAAACCCTAATTTGTATGTGCTTACAGGTTTTAAAAATTAAAATGAGAGTGCATTGAAATAGGTGACCTAAAAGATGAATACACATGAAAATCCATCGTTGGAGGTAGGTTTTTCTCACTAATCTTTACTCTTCCTCAATGTTCTTTGAAATTTTACATTATATATTTCTCATCTGTACATGTACCAGAAGTTGTTTTCTATTTTCCATTTAATTTCACCCAACTCGTTTCTTAAATGAGTTTTTTCCTAATCTTGTGGTCAATTTGTTTTCTATTTGGAATCACACCTGTTCATGTAGTTTTACAGAAGAATGATTTGCATGAGAGGGATGATGGGGAGCTTGAAAGAACAGGTCAACTGTTCCAGCAAAAACCCCTGAACCTTCATTTTTCGAGAAATTCCCTTGATGCCCCTGACTCGAAAACTGTTTTTCCCCCCCTGTAGCTTCTTTTGAAAACAAATTTCCATTATTTCCTTTGGTTTTCTTCACCACATCAACAAACCCATCATTTTGTTCCTTAACTTCTTTAGTGCTGGCAAGAAGCACTTGCATAAGATCCACAGTAGCTCCTTCTTTTCCTTTCTCTGTTTTACTTCTCTCCTCTTCTTCTTTCATCTGAATAGCAGTAACATCAATCGAGATCAGTGGAAATTGGTTTTTATTTTTTATAGTTGATACTTGAGAAAACCTTATATGTTTTTTTTTTATTTTGTGAAAATTAATTCCAGATGATGGTTTATAAAGAAGATATAGTAAACTACACTTCTGGCCCTGAGTGCAGCTAGTTTTTTTTTTTTAGTTTGGTCCCAAAATGTCCTCTTTCACTTGCTAAAGATTTAGGCTTCCAGCTACTCTCTGATGATATTGATATCAGACATTCAAGGAATGGTAAGGCGTAGATGGCATTTGTATTTTCATTTGGTATAACTTTCTGTTTAGCTCCTTTTACCTGTTTACTTTTTTTTCTGTCCACTCATTGGTTTTTATTCTTCTTTTACCCAGTTCCAATGATCTACATGATGGATTGCACAGAAAATGACTGTAGTTCACTACTCAAGTCATCAACTAAGGTACTTTATATCCCTTGATTTTGGCTAGTGTATGTATTTGTAAATTCAATTAAAAGTTTTGATATGTGTATATCATGTTCCATGTTAGAGGCATGGGATATCATGTTTACATCTATGAAATGTTGACTACATGTTCATCTCAATGGTTTACTTAGATTTCATGTCTTGTATCTGTATCAGTTCTTAGTAGAACTTTTTTTTAACAATGGAATCACGGGTGGCTATGATTCTGTTTTCCATCAGATCTATAGTCATATTGTAAAAATCATACCTTGAGCTATAGAACTCAAACGGACCCCAAACCAGTTCCCAAAGTTCACAAATTGAGTTGGCTAACTTTCTTAAGCAGCCCAACTTCACTGGTAAGGACTTTATCTATGTGCAAGAATGGAATCTTTGCTGTTAGGTCTGATCCGGGTCTGTTCTGATATGTCATTTTGTTTTCATCATTTATAAGGCTTGGAAAAGGATCCAGAGTGATTCCAAGTTTCTATATGTTCCTGATATTATGAATTTAAGATCTGGAGCAGATGGAGTGTTATTTCCAATTATAAATTGGTTAGAATTGATCCAGATTCCAGATCAGTGGGCAGTCACCAGCTTTTACTAGTGTTTTGATTGTCCACAATGTGAATTTTATATCCGGAGATTGGGAAATGCTTTTCATTCAATTCCAACTCTGAGACTTTCATTTGTATGTCCTTTACTTCTCTGAATTTTGGTATGGACGAATTCTACTCACAAGTTGGGTAGAATTGGCCAACCTCACTTGACTGTCTTGTTGGAGATAGAAGTGATACACCTTTTTGTAAAATTCATATTTAATTCATCCTTTGGAGTTAGAAGGAGTTCTTTATAGTTCTGGAATCCTGAACAATCATAGTTTTCTATAAAATTTAGTTAAAGCTATGTTTCTGTTTTAGATTTTGGAGTAAATCCGTTTTGAACAGCAGGTCTGTTTTAGAGACCTTGCTGTGAATACTCTTTTCTCAACTCATAGCTTCATTACTTCTCCTTTCTAACCTTTAGTCCTTCTAAGATGGGTTTTAAAAGTTTAAAATTTTTGCAAGTGTGCTATTGAAAATGAATAGCTGTACAACTCTTTGTTGTATCTCAGTATCAATGCATGTTTCATATCTGTCAATGTGTGTGAAATTAAATATTATCAAATTTTGCATATACAAAAAAAAAGTGTAGCTCCTATTTATTATAAACTCACTTGTTGAATATTGCCCAGATCTGGTTTTGTAATTCGGGATCTGGTGGTTGAGAGTGCATCAAAATCTTTGCGTATGTTGAGAGAAGAATGGATATTATTGTTGGAGTCCTGTAGAAACAAAAAAAAATAGATGATGATCACAAAAGAAAACATAGATGTATAGAAATAGAAATACTCACGATAAAAGAGGAAGCTTCTCATGTATAATGACAAAAATGTCCTTTGGGCTACACCCAGGTCGTCTGGCCAAAAGATGGTTGTATTCTCCAAGCAGATAAGCGCTAACCTGCATAATGACATCAGCATACAGTTGTCTATATTTGTGTAGGAAATATAAAATATAATCTACATACCTTCACCATTGTCTCATGTATTGCAGGCTTATCAAGATATTCTCTAGCTTTGAGAGCTGCATAAGGCTAATGATTAAAAAAAGAAAAGTGAGTCAGTAGTAAGTCCTATGAACTTTAATAATGCAGATACCAATCTACATTCTACAATACCAAATTAATTAGAATATTCATGAATCAGAATAGAGATTCTAAAGATCATCATCCAAATGCACCAAAATTTAGAGTAAGATCGAACCACTATTAATGAAGGTATTCTACTGGGCTAGGATGCTTGTTGTTTGGATATGGAGCCATGGAAGAACTTGGACCCTTCCGTGTTAACAGTGATGGAAAAACACTCTACCCCAACCACTATGCATGGAACAATGGTAACAAAAATTCCTTTAATTACTATGTCCCATTCACATCACTTATAATCTTAGTCCCTGTCTTGCAGGTGCATGCCTAACCCTATAAAACCTTTGCTTTTGAGGTACTAACTGTTTTCTCCTGGAATTTTTTTTGCCTGAGATTTTTTGCTGCCAGCTATCCCTTCGGGACCACTCTTATGTATTATGTTAAAAGCACCAATTCAGAAATTTGTTGATTATGTAAGTCAGCTTTCCTCTTCCTTTCTGCTTTTTATTATTTATGCACCCTTATGCCACAAATCTCTTTATTTATCATACTAAATATGCAACCATCCCTTATTTTACTCCTAACTTGTTGTATAATTCATTCATGTCAGCTGCATATATGTTGCATAAAATAAATTGGTAAAAGTAGACATGTGAATTATGCATCTGTTATCTCAAATCTTACATTTATTTTTATTTATGTTATTGTTTTTTCCAGCTTTTAGGTGTTGGTGTCAAGCTTGTTGGCAATACAGTGTGGAGTACCCTCTTTCATCAATTCTTAATAGTGATGTCACGTGAGAAATCATTTTTCTTTTTGTTAAACAAGTCTTTATTATCATGTATTAGGTCATACCATGGGTAAAAACAGCCTTGCCCCTGGTTCCGGGGTTGTCACAAAATACTTGACTTTTTAACTTTGTTTGTGGTTTCATTTAGTAATAATCCTTCTGAGGGGGTGTTTGTTGGGCTGCTTCTTTCAATGTCATTAACAACAGTGGTAAGTAAAATCTTACTACTATGAACCTCTTTTGCTTAAACCTACCTTATTGACCTGTAGCTGATTAAACATTAAATTAATTATGCAGGTTTTGAAGTTTTTGATGGAAAAGAATAGTGTTAATGCTCTTCATAGAAAAGTATGTTGGTATTTTAGGAAATTTGGCTAATAATTTAGTTAATTATATAAAAAATGTTGAAATCTTACATTTGTCTACTATTGGAATGATTATTTGTAGTATTACATTTGTCTACTATTCGAATGATTATTTGTATAACATTAACTTTTGTGCAATGCATTGTATTATTTGTATATGGTATTTTATTTTCCATTATGTGACATAAAATGCAAATTTAATATGAAAATAAGTAAATCCATAAATATATATATATATATATATATATATATATATATATATATATATATATATATATTTTTAATTTAAAATTACGATACGCAAAAATGTGTGTCATCTTCATTTATGACATGGCCTTTCTTGACAGGGGCTTTCTTGATACGCATTGCGTGTCATTAACACGCGCGTCGTAAGGTTACGACACGCAAATGCGTGTCGTCTTCCTTTATGACAGGGCCTTCCTTGATACGCATTGCGTGTCGTAACCGCGCGTCGTAAATGCGCGTCGTCTCTAGACGACGCGCAAATGCGCGTCGTCTATCTTTATGACATGGCCTTCCTTGACACGCATTTGCGCGTCGTCTGAGCCATTTACGACGCGCAATGAGCGTCGTAAAAGGCCTTTTTTCTTGTAGTGAACGCCCAAATCTGACTTCGTATGAGGAAGTTATGATTTTTCTAAGATTTGGCATAGCAGTGCACGACCCGAAACTCGAATTTTAGTTCGAGCGGCTTTTGGCTTACGCAACCTTAATGAGAGTTTAAGATCTCATTAATAGGAACTCAACGGTAAAAAGAAAGAGGAAAACGGAGTCTGTATGAAGGAGTTACGAATTCTTCGCGGTCATTTAACAGTCTAATCTCCTCCTACTATTAAATTTAAAGTCGGTTGAGACTTAGCCAATGGAGTCAAAAGGAAAGTTGTAGATCTTGTTTTTACCTATGTGTGGATATAAAGAACGTCAAAAACGGAGTTCGTATGCGAAAGTTATGAATTTTTAAAGATTGACTGTTTTAGCTGCGTCCGACACCACTTGTCAGCACCAGACTTCGCCTTGGAGCCTACGCAAAACTCACGACGTGAACACCCTTTTTCACGACGTGAGTTGGCCCAGACAGCCTATAAATGGAGGCGTAAATCACCCCCAAAACTCACACCTTTCATACTCTTTCTCTCCCATTACCCCCAAACCATCTTCCCCTTTCCCTAGCACCCCCTAGTTGCTAGAGGCGAGTCCCGGAGCGCCAGACGGCTCCAAGAAGAAGAGCCTTTCGGCTCAGGAACGCTGCTCCAGTGGAGCCCGGTTTTCTTTAAAACCCGCTGTAAGTGAGCTACGCCTACACTATTTTTAATATAGCTTTCAAATATTTATAGTAATGTTATTAGGTCCTTAAAATAATTATTTGGGCTATTATTATGAGTTATATAGAGTGTTGTTTAATGCTTATATAATAATAATAATAGCTAGACTATTAATTATTCGCGGTTAACGTTAGACTAAACCCTAGTGGTAATGATACTAGGTTTTGTCGGAGGAAATTGTTTTGATATAACGAAGTGCTGTCCGAGTGCCAAGTCACCACCTTATCGGGTGAGTGCATAGTTACTTTCATCTTACACATAGATATGAAGTATTTTATATAAATTACGTGCTATGTGTGCATATTACCTGAGTACTTGCTGTCTATGCTGGATGAACGATTTTATACACGTTTTAAATGATTTAAACTGTATATGTATTTTATATCTACGAAAATGTTGGGGTAAGACATGGGTAGATGTAATAGATGAAATATGAGTTGGATGATGAGTTGAGAGGTGAAATAGACCGTGAGGTGAGGGTGAGAGGTGGACGATGTGAGAAGCCTTTTTCCCAAATGATGGCCCCGTCATTCAGCAGAGTATGGATGACAACCACGGACTATTCTAGACAGTCCAGTGGAACACTAGCAGGCTCGCAACCTGTAGGTGTTGTGAACGATGTGTTCACCGGTGTACTCTAAAAACCCATTGATATTCGAAAACGATACTGTCAATAAAACCTTGGCAGATGCGCCTAAAGGACTCTAGCGGCAGAAGTGCCTAATAGAGAACCTCATAACCCCGACAGATGCGCCTAAAAGGACTATTCTGGCAGATGTGCCCCATAGAGAATGTCACAATTTTGGCAGCTACGCCTAAGTGACAGAACTAGCAGTTGTGCTTGACAGATGTGTCATTTATAACGATGTAATTCGTACCTATTCCTTAGGATACTCCTTAGGAATGAATGAACAAGAAATAGCTGATTCTTAGGGTAGATCCTTAAGAATAAAGAAGATTATGGGGATGGGTAATTGGGTTAACTGTTTGATGATTAAACATAATAATTATATTATCGTGGGTTGAAAACCCTATGTACTCACCAGGTTTCCCAACCTGACCCACTCAGTTTATTTATATCACAGGTGTCGATATGAAGCGACATTACACTGAGAGATTAAAGAGATGTAGATCACTAGTGTAAATAAATGGAAGTTCCGTTTATGCTTGTGTTCCTGTATTGACGATGACATCCCAAACGTTTTAAAATGAATAAAATATGTTTCTTCGAAAATGTTTTGATAATGTATTTATCGTATTTTTCTGGGAACAAATTTCGCCACATTTTTATGAAAAGGAGTACTCTGATTTTTATAAAGCATAAACAAAATCGGTCTTTTCTGGCCGTGAAAATGGGGATGTCACAATTGGTATCAAAGCATTAGTTTAAGCGAACTAGGAATTTGTAGGAAATTTCTAAACTTAAACTTAGAATGCTAAGTGATGATTGTGAGCTGTGAGCACTAGCTTATGTAGGAAGTATGCCTGATATGCTTTTATGTGCTAAATGATTTATGATGCTAAATGTATGATCGGATCTATGGTCTGTTGCCGACCGGATCTGGAAACTTTATGTGTTCAGATTTCTTAACATTTAATTACGGTATTAGAACTGGCATTTACTTTTCGGAGTGATAGGGAGAATTATACGTCGATCATAAATAAAATCTTCTCTATCTAAATTCTCGTCACTCTACACTGGACATCTAAATTCGATGTGTAGATCGACATGATGAACACTAGAAGCGGATTTGGAAGCGGTAACCCACAGCCCGAACCACCAGTGATTGAGCATGTGCCAGAGGTAGCAGCTATACCTGGGCCAATCACGATGGTCGGAGTACAAGAAATGGTGCGGATAATGCTAGATCAACAGATGGAAGAAACAAGGCATTTACTTCAACAAAGTAAGGACAAACTTACTGTGCCAGTACGCCAGACACCCACTCTTGAGGCGACCATCTGGGTTGCTAAGTCTGTCGATGAAGTGATCAATGGTAGTATCGCCAGCAAGGTTGATATTGGCAAGAAGAGGAAATTTGAGGGGTCTTCAAGGTCTGACAAGAACAACATGTTCTCAAAGTCTGGAGGAGTAGGTGAAGCAAAATGGTGTGACAAGTATGGAAGAAAACACAACGGTAGATGCCCTAAGGAAGTAACCTGCTTCAAATGCGGGAAGACTGGTCACTATGCCCACGAATGCCCAACCGAGGAAGAAGTTTTCTTTAAGTGTAGTAAATAGGGACACTTCAAGCAAGAATGTCCAATGAGAGCTACAAAGCCAAGTGTACTGCTGAAGCACCATGGGAGGTGCTATGAAGAAGTGACTTGTTTTAAGTGTGGGAAGAATGGACATTACGCCAATGTTTGTATATCCAGCAAGAGGTTTTGTTACGGATGTAGGAACAAGGGACATATATATCAAAGGATTTCCCGAAGAAAAGTGAAGCATCAAGAGCAAATACACCTCCAAAGCCAAGAAGCATCCCTAACGAAGCAGCTGACAACGCAATGAAGAGTAAGGATTGATATCCGAAGGTCGAGTTTTGAAGTAGCCATAGAATCATATGATGTAGCCTATTAGAGGCATAGTCTAGGGTGAACTTGAACACCTATGTAATAGTTTCAAGAAATAATAATAACTTTCGTTTTGTTATCTGGTGTGTTAAACTGTTATGTGATTTTCTTGTATGGTGACTTGGAAAACTACGAGACAATACTTGGGATAAGTATGAGTAGGTGTGGATGGTAGTAGAGGCCTATACTACCGGAAGCACATGACTCACACTTGGATTAGGGAAAGTCACAAGGTTACCAAGAAGCTATTAATTGATTTTGTTTTATTCAAGTATGTCGTTACCATTGTTTCGGTAACGACTAAGAAAAATTGTTGTTATCCCGACCCTAGTGGTCATATCAAATTGAGTCCGACTACGACGAGTAGGTTACGTGGTTCAGAGAACCAAGTTTGATGTAGCGTCCGACTTAAACCAAACAATTGAAATCAAAGCGATCAATAGAAGTATCATGCTCGTTGTTAAAGAAGTTGGTAGCTAGAAATTCTACATGATAAAGTGTGATTATATCACATTAGAACATGAAGGAAGGCATAGTCTGTTTTAGAATTTAACTCTAAGAGACCAGAGTCTAAACGTGCACCACATGATGATAGGTCATAATTTGAAGTCTAACCTGAGGTAGAGGGCAGGTGAACGGTCGAGTACTACTTACAGTCAACAAGTCTAAGAGATAGACTTGAAGGAATATAGAAGTTATAATTATTACCTAGGATGAAGAGATGACGTATGGAGTCATTATACGAGCCTTGTTTCGTTGATGATTCCGGGACGTAATCATCCTAAGGGGGAGATAATTGTAACGCCCGTAGATCCGGGCTAGTCAAATTAGAGGCAATAAGTGTTGAAAATGACTTTTTTACAACAGATTATTTAGAATAAATAATCATAACAAAGTTTTAGAATATGTCTCAAGGGTTCCGTACATATAAAGAACGCCGAAATCCGAGTTATAACGAAGAAGTTATGGCTCGTCGAAGTTTTACGGCAAAACCGGCATGGCACCGGGAGACGTAAATAGTGAATTTACGATGGAGGACTTTTTAGCCTTAGTGGTCTAAACCAAAGTTGTAGTATATGTTAAACCGAGAACATACAAAAAAAGAACGCCCAAATCTGACTTCGTATGAGGAAGTTATGATTTTTCTAAGATTTGGCATAGCAGTGCATGACCCGAAACTCGAATTTTAGTTCGAGCGGATTTTGGCTTACGCAACCTTAATGAGAGTTTAAGATCTCATTAATAGGAACTCAACGGTAAAAAGAAAGACGAAAACGGAGTCCGTATGAAGGAGTTACGAATTCTTCGCGGTCATTTAACAGTCTAATCTCCTCCTACTGTTAAATTTAAATTTTGTTGAGAATTAGCCAATGGAGTCAAAAGGAAAGTTGTAGATCTTGTTTTTACCTACGCGTGGATATAAAGAACGTCAAAAACGGAGATCGTATGCGAAAGTTATGAATTTTTAAAGATTGACTGTTTTACCTACGTCCGACACCACTTGTCAGCACCAGACTTCGCCTTGGAGCCTACACAAAACTCACGACGTGAACACCCTTTTTCACGACGTGAATTGGCCTAGACAACCTATAAATAGAGGCATAAATCACCCCCAAAACTCACACCTTTCATACTCTTTCTCTCCCATTACCCCCAAACCATCTTCCCCTTTCCCTAGCACCTCCTAGGTGTTAGAGGCGAGTCCCGGAGTGCCAGAAGGCTCCAAGAAGAAGAGCCTTTCGGCTCGGGAACGCTGCTCCAGCGGAGCCCGGTTTTCTTTAAAACTCGCTGTAAGTGAGCTACGCCTACACTATTTTTAATATAGCTTTCAAATAATTATAGTAATGTTATTAGGTCCTTAAAATAATTATTTGGGCTATTATGATGAGTTATATAGAGTGTTGTTTAATGCTTATATAATAATAATAATAATAATAATAATAATAGCTAGACTATTAATTATTCGCGGTTAACGTTAGACTAAACCCTAGTAGTAATGATACTAGGTTTTGTCGGAGGAAATTGTTTTGATATAACGAAGTGTTGTCCGAGTGCCAAGTCACCAGCTTATCGGGTGAGTGCATAATTACTTTCATCTTACACATAGATATGAAGTATTTTATCTAAATTACGTGCTATGTGTGCATATTACCTGAGTACTTTCTGTCTATGCTGGATGAACGATTTTATACATGTTTTAAATGATTTAAACTGTTTATGTATTTTATATCTACGAATATGTTGGGGTAAGACAAGGGTAGATGTAATAAATGAAATATGAGTTGGATGATGAGTTGAGAGGTGAAATAGACCGTGAGGTGAGGGTGAGAGGTGGACAATGTGAGAAGCCTTTTTCCCAAATGATGGCCCCGTCATTCAGCAGAGTATGGATGACAACCACAGACTATTATAGATAGTCCAGTGGAACACTAGCAGGCTCGCAACCTGTAGGTGTTGTAAACGATGTGTTCACCGGTGTACTCTAAAAACCCATTGGTATGTATTGCGAGTGGACTCTCGAAAATGATACTGTCAATAAAACCTTGGCAGATGCGCCTAAAGGACTCTACCGGCAGAAGCGCCTAATAGAGAACCTCATAACCCCGGCAGATGCGCCTAAAAGGACTATTCCGACAGATGTGCCCCATAGAGAATGTCACAATTTTGGCATCTGCGCCTAAGTGACAGAACTAGCAGTTGTGCTTGACAGATGTGTCATTTATAACGATGTAATTCGTACCTATTCCTTAGGATACTCCTTAGGAATGAATGAACAAGAAATAGCTGATTCTTAGGGTAGATCCTTAAGAATAAAGAAGATTATGGGGATGGGTAATTGGGTTAACTGTTTGATGATTAAACATAATAATTATATTATCGTGGGTTGAAAACCCTATGTACTCACCAGGTTTCCCAACCTGACCCACTCAGTTTATTTATATCACAGGTGTCGATATGAAGCGACATTACACTGAGAGATTAAAGAGATGTAGATCACTAGTGTAAATAAATGGAAGTTCCGTTTATGCTTGTGTTCCTGTATTGACGATGACATCCCAAACGTTTTAAAATGAATAAAATATGTTTCTTCGAAAATGTTTTGATAATGTATTTATCGTATTTTTCTGGGAACAAATTTCGCCACATTTTTATGAAAAGGAGTACTCTGATTTTTATAAAGCATAAACAAAATCGGTCTTTTCTGGCCGTGAAAATGGGGATGTCACAGCCATATCATGGAGTTGCTTTGGGATTAAGTAACCGGAAGCCTATAAATAGGGAGCTAGTGATTAAACCCTAAATGTTCATTCCTTCATTGATTTTCAAAATCCTCCCTCTTGCCTCTTGTTGGATGAAAATAAACCTTTTATGGTTTATAATTTTCGATTTCCTATGCCATCTTCTAGGGTTTTGTTGGTTTGTTCTTTTGGTTTTCTTGGGTGTGATACCATTAGAGGGATTCTACTTTGGGTCCTTACATCTAAGCAAGATATAAATAACTCGATCTCAAGCAAGGATATCTTTAGGTTCAAAAGAGGTATGCAATTCTTATTACTTCTATGGCTACAATAATATAATGAGTTTATATCCTTATATCTTGCTTGAATACATAAAAATTGTTATATGATTCCTCTGCTTATGAACCTGTGTTAGTATGCCTAAAACCTATCAATTAGAACTTAAATCTTTAATTTTTGATTAAAAATGGGTAAAGATGTAACATTTGAGTTTTTGTAAGTTTCCTTTTAGCCCTTAATGCAAATTTGTTAACATTTTGGTCCCTGGCTAGTACGTGAGGCGTACTCTATGAGTACGCTTAGTGTACTAGCCCAATCCTAATCTCAAGCTTCACTCACGTACGCAGGGCATATGTGGAGTACGCATGGCGTATGTGGTGCACGGGAAAACCCCAATTTTTAGGGTATACACCCTATTTAAACCTCATTATATCACCTTTTGGACATTTTTGATCAACCTCCACCCCCCTCCTTTACTCTTAAAATGAAACCCTAAGTGCCTCTTTTGAGTTTTGAGCTTGTAAGTGTGATTTTGGTGGTGTTTTAGTGAAAGAAGAAGAAGAAGAAGAAGAACTCTTGGTGGTTTCTGTTGGGTTATGAGCATTCTAACACTCCTAAGTGTACATGCAACCCTAAATACCTTGGATCTATGTTTTCTCTATTATACATGCAAATAAGAACTTCCAAGGTATTATCCTAATCTAGCATACAAAACAATGAGTGTAACAAGATAGAATACATACCTCTTTGATGTAGAAAGTCTTCATGAAGCTTGAGTGCCTAGTGCCCCAAGTGTGACACCTCAAATGGAATCACAATTATCAAAAACACTTAGAATAACTTGAGAGAATTCTACAACTCATGAAATCGGCTAGCCCTTTCACTTCACACTCTAGTGGCAGATTTTGGTCAAGAAAAAGATGCTTATATAGTTAGGGTTACACCATGTAAACCCTAATTGACATGGCCTTTCATTTCCATGATCCATGGGTACAAATACACCATGGAGCATCCATGGACCATCCTATGGGTTTTAGCCCAACTTGATTATCCATGGAGCATTAGCCCACTATACAAGTATGGATGATTTACACAATCAACCCATATATTTAATTAGTCTTCTTTTGATCACTTAATTAATCCTAGATTAATTCTTGATCAATACTAATTAAATAATCTTATTATTCTTATTATTAATATACTAGAACTTATAATATATTAATAACCATAAGTGTCTTATTTCTCTCATTATAGTCTATCCAAGTGCATGATGGTATGCAACCCAAATGGACCATGCCGGGTCGGGTCAAGTCTTACCAATTATAGTTATGGACTTAGACATTAATCCAACAGTCTCCCACTTGGATAAGTCTAAAACTATTATTACGTATGACTTCAGGAACCAACTGGCAATCGTAGCTCTCAAAAGCTTCTGTCGAACTCTGACCTTGTAGATGAACTCTGACCTTTGTCAATGATTTGTCCATTAGATAAGGGATCATATATTCCTCCATTCTAGATATCATATGGATTGAGACATGGATTATAATCATTCTCTCTGTCCATTTGTTGTTTCCCGATTTCCGATTTATGACGACTGACTAATTGAACAAATCAAATCAGTCCTGGCCCGGCCGAGCACTTCCATTTGTCATCATCAAATCATCGAGGGGCCCACAGATATCGCTTTTATCCTGAAGGTAAAAGGAACGAATAAACTTCGACTCATATGGCTTGTTCTACTACTTGTTGAATCATACACAATGGCACGTTTTATAGCACCGAGTTACCAAATGCGTTTTCGTGCTATCAATGTACTATCAACTTATAGTAACAACTCATATCTCTAGGTTTGAAGAATATAAGATATTATCGTCTCATGATCACTCGTGATAAAATCCATGAAGTGATTCCGATGAGCGCGGGTTGAATCCAATACTCAGAACTTATGAGCACTCATGATTGTTGTAGCCTTGTCCAACACCTTAGACCTCTACAACCCATCATGACAGTCTTAATTCATATCTACTTCCAACATATGACCGACTGTGGATGATTTGAATAACTTAGTCATTCCGGAAGAATAACCCAGTTTATTCGGGAAGTCAAAACATGCAAAATGAAACACAATAATAATCGAATCCAATATGGTCTCAGAACTTATGAATATAAATAAAACACCTTTTATTTATCACCATATGATTACACATTATTCATTGTATACTGTTTCAGCTATCAACTTTATTTTTTGAATTTAAAACCATAGTTGTCCCATGCTCCAAGCATGTACACTATGTTTTCTAAACACTAGTCATGCCATACACCAAGTATGCATACTATGTTTGTCTATGATCTTTACTTTGTGAACTAGATCAATTGAACATTACTTCAATGATTCTCTTTTCACACACCCAAATTCTTACTGCAAATGCAAGAATTCCAAATTCATGCCATTTACTGAAATCTGTTAGATTCTAAACTTATATGCATTGGTCCTCTTGTAATGATTATGCACAAAGTCATAAAGAGTTGACAACAAACATTACAGAGCATTCCAAAGGAGATCAGTTCCTTGGAAACATCCTTCTTGTATTAAGTTTCCTAATCTTAAACAAATTGAAAATTCAAACTTTGAAACATTTCCAGATTCCATTTTGACTATCACTTCTGAGCAAGAGTTGCCTCCTTACAGATTATGTCAATATGGTCCTTCCAGAATTATCACTATACTTCCAATTGTCCTTGAGTAAACAATCTTTGGTAAACCTTAGATTGTCCTCGACAATTGTTTAATCCTTTTAGTCATATCCAGTTCTAAACCTTTTCCCTCCTTAATGCCCCAGGCATTTGGAACATTTTAGGAAGGATGAATATAGCACATGTAATCGATCCTATATCCAAAGCATATGGGACACGATTCATGATGTCTCACATAAAGACTAAACCAGTCTTTTGCTATAATATGTCCATTTTTATTTGCCAAGTTCTCATAATTCAGATTATGAAAAGGGATGCCGTAATCATAATCGAATTTTAGAACGCAAATAATGGACCCATATACAGAATTTCCTTATGTTGAGCCATTCCAACATGAAATTTCCTTGACTAAATGATTAAAACCTCACGATCTAAGCTTATAGATTTGAGATGAAGTATAATTTCCTCTCCCTTAATTATAGCAAAACAACTCTTTCCCAATTGAAACTTTTGTTTTCTATAATTAACATTGCTAACTTGCAATACTTATCATAATTGTCATGCTCCCACTAACATGATGATTATTAGCATAACACTTATGCTCCCACTAGCTTTGACATGTTCTCAGAAATCACCTGGACTTCTAGAAATCAATACTTCATTGACTTTCTTACCAAAGTTCAGATTTCTGATACTAGATTGTTTTGATAAGACTTTATCAAAATCATACACCTTCCCTTAGATAGCATAATTGTGTGTCTAAACAATTATGAAGAGGGATGCCGTAATCATAATGGTTAGACCTTTTTGCCACTTCTCACAAGTCCAGGTTAGTGTGCCGGTAAACCACACACGCTCCACTAACGACTTTGAGAATGCAAATATCACAATTGCTATCTAGCTAAAATCTACTTAGTGAAAGTGTTTCCTCACCATCATTTTCATGAATCGGAGAGAAACCTTATGACACTTAGATTTAATGGTGTATGTGTTCTTATCCATGTGAATTGTCAAAACCATAATCACAAGACAAAGATAATGACAAATCCAAAACCATATGGATTGAACTCAATCTTAATTTCTTGCCACCTGGCAGCTCAAGGACCTGCCATTGCTTCTAAGTAGTTGTGCAACCAATTGAGAACTCTAAGAACTCATATGCAAAGTCAACTTTAACTGGAATGGGCACAGAATATGTCAACACGATAGGTTATGAACCTCAAGTTGTGTGCTAGTGAAGAACTTCAGGTTTTATTCTTGATTAGTTCTTGAGACTTTCAAGACCTTTAAGACTCCCACTGTCCTCTTGACCTATAAGACTCCCTTGTCAAACATCCAAGAGATAGTGCAGATTCTAATCAAGACAAACACTTCACACAATTGGCCTAAGTTGGTCTTTGTTTTATCCAAAACATCACAACTTACCAATTTCAAATGTACAAGAGTAGAAAACCTTTACTCTTACATTTGACAAGTGTTTTAAACCTTCTTTTGAGACATGTCACTCAAGTTACAATCTTGGAGTATGACTCTAAGACTTGTATTGGAACGAAGTATGACTCATCTTCTTGATTTAACCATTTCAACAATTCAAGTTCCTCTTCTTAGTAATAAGAATGCACTAAGATTTCCTTAGAGAACTAATTGTGCTATGGTTTCTTAATCATTAAGATGATCACAAAAATGATACTAAAGTACTCTCCCATCTTTTCAGATTTGAGAAACATTTATCCTTCTGCCTAAATTGATTCTTCTTATTCGCTCTGTCATACATTGGAACCTTTTTCCAATGTCTCAGAGTTACACTTAAGCTTGTAAGTATAATCATATTTACTGAACTTAAGTAAACTATGACGAATAGTCTTATCAATCTTTTGTGGTGGACTTAATCAGTGCACAAGAATGTGTACTCGATCCCTTAGTCCTTCACTTGACTCACACATCCATGTGAACTAGTAATTAGTCTTAATTTTTCCAATACTTGAAAGTTCTCATTCATCATGCTATACAACTTGCATGATTCCAAGTTCCGGTCCAATTGAAACTTGGGTGATGAGAATCTTTCCTTATTTGGTAAATTTAGACATTACCACAAACGAAAGAATCAATTTCATATTTCCACTTTTGCTATTAATGGAATCATATAAGCAACAATTTTTCCTCAAATGGCATTGTAAGGATATTTTAAAATAAAATCAAAAATTTTCTATTATTTTAAAACTTTGCGTAAAAACTAATCCTTACAATCCATATGAAAACTTGTTGTTATCTATTCCTAAGCAAAAATATCATAACTCCTAAGAAGTAGCTCAAGAATCCGATTTTTCAAGCTATGCGATAGAAATCCATCTACGCGATCAGATTCAGCATATCTTTAAGTTTCTTCACTTTTCTTTGATTCTTAAACATCACCATGTGACCCAGTCACATCATGTATCAAGAATCTCAGAATAGAAACTTAACAGAGTTAGATAGTGGACTTTATCTGAAGTAGAGTCAAACTTATTGACTTTAACATCCTTAGGTAAATTTGGCAGCTTCGTAACCAATGCCCCTTCCTTTGGCAATATAAACATATGGACCCTTTGATAATGGTACACGGGACTATCACAGACTTAGCTTTTCTCTTTACCATTTGGTCAACCGAGTTGACTATGACCGATCCCTTTCCATTGGGAAGAGAATGCTTTCCGGGATTTCCTGTGTCACTATTGTCAATGTCCATAAAGTTTTCGGAAGTTGATCTTAGCAAATAGATAAGATCAATAAGGGTCTTGTCATAGTCTGTTTCATAGGTGTCCCAAAGGAACTCACTATGTGACTTAGAAAGTGATTGAACCACCAACTTTCTCAAGACTTTGACACCCAACTCTCCCGGCTTGTCAATATGTGACTACATCTCCAAGATGTGACCACACCTAGACCTTGCCTTGCCAATAGGGCTTGAGTGACCTTAAACTTTTCCAAGAATGTGTGGGTTAGGGAGAATAATTGGAGGAGGAGAAATAAGTATGATATCCATGGGACATCATCTTCATTAGGAAACCTTGTTTCAAGAGATTTGGGAAGATCATAGGTGTCTAAACCAGACATCTTTTGGGAGATATTCAAGATAGTTGATTTAAAGTCCTTAATATGACACCCAATATGAAATATTAAGGCTAGGACCCAACAAACTATTTTATAACTTAGAAGAGGTATGCCGTAATCCAAGCTATAAAATATTTGAAGGTAGGTGAATGACGATTCACCAATTTCCACCAAGATAAACGAAATGTATTATTAGGTTTTAATTGGTTTTGAAACTCCTAGATCTTTGAGATTCATTGAACTTTTCAAAGGCATGTTTCAATCTCGAGTGTGCCCTTCAGGTTTTGTGACTGGGATGCCGAGGATCACAAAACAAGGTGTGAAGTAACCATGCAAATCACTTGGTACCCTTAATAAATTACCCCTCAATCGATGTGCCGGTTAACCACACACGCTCCATCGATACTATGATAAATATTAAGTCACCCTTTACCTACCTTGTTAAGTCCAAGTTAGTGTGCCGGTTAACCACACACGCTCCACTAACGACTTAGACAAAGTGTAAAGTGTAATTTCATGGGTTAGCACCTTATTCACATTTTTCCTAAGTAACTAAGATTGGGTATTATTAAGAGTTTAGTTACTTAGTATTATCATTAATACTTTTAATAAAAGGAGAATTCTAGTCCTGTCAAACCCGTTCGGCTAACGACCCTCCACCAGTCAAGCAAGCGGTGGGTGAGAGTGGACACCCATTAAGTTGCCATTTTATAGGCAACAACCTTATACCCACCTTATAGACCGGCTTCGTGAATGAGGCGTACTAGCGGTAAGACTGACTTTACTCTTATACATATATATGTATATATATATATATATATATATATATATATATATATATATATATATATATATATATATATTATTAACTTATAATATTATAAAGTATAAGGGTTGAATTTTAACTTTTAAAATTCTAAGGGCTAACTTGGAATTAAAGTATTCATAAGGAAAACTTTTCAAATTCCAAAACTTGAGGGCAAGTTTTGAAACTATTCAAAACTAATTAATTCCATAACTTATGTGTTTAAAGTAGTTTTAATCCAAAAACTCTTCAAGTTCCATAACTTGAGGACAAGTTATGGAAGACTTTAAACTAATAAAAGAATTAACTTTTCTTTATTTTATAACTTATGAAATTAAATAAGGTTACACTTTATTTATTTTTATTTATTAATGAAGTGACTCTTAAACCTCCATAACTTAAGGACAAGACTCTTCATCTTTTGTAACCATTGCCAACTTTTATGAATTTTATGAGTCTTTAATGTGAACCTTCATGTAACTTGAGGACAAGTTACACAAACACATTTTATACTCAACTCTTAGATTAAAATTGATTGAAAACAACTATTTCAATTAACTTTTCTATTAATCTAAGCAACTCATAAGAATAAGATAATTCAAATCAAACTTTTTCATGTAATTAGTCTAAACCTTAAACTAATACAAAACATGAATCTATTGACAATTATCTTTGAAATTGGATTAGCATGAACATTACCACATCAAAACCAAGTTTATAAGTTCAAAAACATCTTAGGGTAATGTTCCTAGTCCAATTCCAGCCAAAAAGGTCGAATTTATGCTGTCTGGGGGTCCAACTCGTCGAGTGCACGAACCAACTCGGCGAGTTGGATGCATTTTGCCTTGGACTCGGCGAGTCCATTCATGGACTCGGCGAGTCTGCTGGGCAGACAACATCAAAACTCGATTTTCCAGCTTCTTTTGCAAGTATAACAAGAAAACAAGCCTAGGCTCTGATACCACTGTTGGGTTATGAGCATTCTAACACTCCTAAGTGTATATGCAACCCTAAATACCTTGGATCTATGTTTTCTCTATTATACATGCAAATAAGAACTTCCAAGGTATTATCCTAATCTAGCATACAAAACAATGAGTGTAACAAGATAGAATACATACCTCTTTGATGTAGAAAGTCTTCATGAAGCTTGAGTGCCTAGTGCCCCAAGTGCGACACCTCAAATGGAATCACAATCATCAAAAACACTTAGAATAACTTGAGAGAATTCTACAACTCATGAAATCGGCTAGCCCTTTCACTTCACACTCTAGTGGCAGATTTTGGTCAAGAATAAGATGCTTATATAGTTAGGGTTACACCATGTAAACCCTAATTGACATGGCCTTTCATTTCCATGATCCATGGGTACAAATACACCATGGAGCATCCATGGACCATCCTATGGGTTTTAGCCCAACTTGATTATCCATGGAGCATTAGCCCACTATACAAGTATGGATGATTTACACAATCAACCCATATATTTAATTAGTCTTCTTTTGATCACTTAATTAATCCTAGATTAATTCTTGATCAATACTAATTAAATAATCTTGTTATTCTTATTATTAATATACTAGAACTTATAATATATTAATAACCATAAGTGTCTTATTTCTCTCATTATAGTCTATCCAAGTGCATGATGGTATGCAACCCAAATGGACCATGCCGGGTCGGGTCAAGTCTTACCAATTATAGTTATGGACTTAGACATTAATCCAACAGTTTCTTGGAGGGATAGCTTGAGCTAGTATATCCATAATTACCTTCACATTTGTAAGCCTTTTTTGGTAAAAATCTCTCACCTTGATGGTCATTTGTGCTAGATCTACTTTATGGTGTTATTTGTGCATTTTTGAGTCTTTTGAGTTAAAGTTGAGCTTTTGATCTACTGTAAAAGCAATTGATGTTAGATCTTAGCTCCATAGAGATCCATTGTTCATAAAAATGCAAACTTTATGGATGATATTAGTCCATGCAAGCATTAAGATATTTACTAAGCTCATTTTTTAGCTTTGAGTCCCATTAAGCCATGCATGAGTGTAAAGTTGATAACTTTACGTGATAAGTCACCATTAGGAACCAGATATGAGAGTTTGTCAAAAGGTATTAACTGTTTCAGTGCTTAATGAAAAGGACCAGTAGTCAGCGGTGTACGAGCTTAGTACGCCTCGCGTACTCAGTAGATGGGCATTTGGGCTTGGCATTCTTGGTTTGGGCCATAGTTTGGACTTTCTAAGCTTGGGCCTTGTAGGGCCATTAGAGTTATGATTTGGGCTTCCTTGGATTTAGGCCCATGATGGGTTTTGGGCCTAATTTGGAAGATTGGCCATAATTGGGCTTTGGGTTGCCATTTAGGATTTGGGCCTTTTGAGTAGTTGGGTTAGGCCTTGGCTCTAGGCTAAGTTAGAAAAAGGGTAAAATGTTCTTTTACTCTGGTTATGGGCTAAGTAGCTTAGATTCTTCGTTATGGGTCGAGATCCAATTAATAGCTGGATTTATTTTGATGATGATAGCATAGGGATTTTCCGGATTAGTAGGCAGAGACTCATTTGTGTCTTTCAGCAACTAGAGGTGAGTTTCCTCACTGTGTTTAGCAAGGTTCTAAATGGCGTGAGGCATGGCATGGCGGCAAGGCCAAGCCTCAAGCTTAACGATTTATGGCGAGCCATGGCGTTTATCAAGGCATGATGTAAGGCGACGATTTTGTATTAATTTATAATTATATTACCGCATAAATATATATTTATATCAAATATAACTAGTTTTTAGAAGTGTTATATCAATAACTAATAACAAAAAGTTAACAAAAAACACAATACTTGTATGTCCGATTAGAAAAGGTATTAAAAAAGAGAAAAAACGTTTTTAAAAAGAAAACACGCGCCATAACACGCCATAACCCGCCATGGCACGCCATATCACACGTCACGCCTAACAGCAACGTTATGAAGCTTTTCGTAATGGCGACGCCGCGCTTTACGCCATGGCGCGCCTTTTAGAACACTGGTGTTTAGCGAGTCGAAGGCACCAATGTCGGCCCATGGTTGTTATGTTAGGATGCTAGATGTCTACATGACTCTTGCATGTGTTATGTGCTTGTATGCTTACCGGGCGGGGCCCGATGACCATTCTGTATGTTATTTATCTTTGTGATTATTGTATGTGCTATGTGTTTAGCTGTTATATGTTTATATGAATACCGGGCAGGGCCCGATGACTGACATATCTGTATACCGAGCGGCGCCTGATGACGGGCGAGGCCCATTATGTGTTTATTATGTATGGTATGTGGTATTTTAGGGAACTCATTAAGCTTTGTGCTTACAGTTTTCAGTTTATGTTTTCAGGTACTGCTGGTTCAAAGGGGAAAAGCCTGAGATGATTGCAGTGCACACACCACCTCGTTCCGCATTTTATGATTACTTTGATGTTTTATGATGTAGATGATACACTTTGTTCCACCATGGTTTTATGATGATGTTTTGGATAATAGTTTTATTAATTTAAAAACGAAAATTTTTGGTCTTAATTTTGGGACGTTACAAAAGAACCCTAATTTTGTATTCAAAGTGAATAAATGATAAATTATATAAGTAATAGAGGTGTTATGGTTCAAGTGAGTTCATATTCTATCATTAACTAGAAAAGGATCACATGTTTCCTAAAAAGTACATTGCTACGTTTTACAACCCACAACCTGTAGGAAATCCCTGTCTAAATTTGGGGGCTTTTATTTTTTGTTTGCAGATCTGCATGATCTCTTTTGTTTGCGCCGCGCAGACCACGTGCATACATAAGGGCTTGCAGTGCGTTTGTTTTTCAAAAGTGTGTATACATAAAAACATCTACATGAGGTCTTCATGGAACAGACTTGGCCTTGAGTCTTCTAAGGTCTGTGCATTTTATTCAAAAGCCAAAAAAAACACGTTTTCTTCCTTCACGTATGACCTAAAAAAACAGAAGTTTTGTTTTCTTGAAGCCACCATTGTCTTTCCTTGCTTCAAATCCATCTCCATTCCCTAGCTTCCTTCCATCGTCGACACTGCTCCATCTCAAGCGAGGCAAGATTTCGTTGTCGCTACTCAATCTCAGGCGACGAACCTTCTACTGACGCTCCTCCTCTCCATCGTTTATCCACCGCTGCTTCATCGATCATCGCCCAACCAATCGACCACCGATGCTTCTTCTACTAACTGTAATACTCCACAACCACCATCGGTATCGCTCCACAAACACCACCAGTACTTCTCCATCTCCTCGTCGCCGACCACCAGTAGGCATAATTTGTTTAGTTAACACGAAAATTTACACGTGACTTGTAATTACACAAAAATCCCATATCTTAGTTGTAATTACCACTGATTTATACTTGAATTTACCATTGATCTGTTTCAAGATCTGAATTGGTTACGGTTTAATGAAATATGAGTTGTGTTTTTAGTTGGGTTACTGAAATATTTGGGTTTCAAAACAATGGCTATGTTACATTACCCTCTTTAGTCGTGATTAGTTGATGTTGTGAACTCTTTGGGCAAATCAGGTAGCATACAATAGATTTCCATCCAAATTGGAAAGAAATTAGCAACCAATATCCAAATTCATTTTACCTCTTCTTCTACTACAGGTTAGTCTTTTCTTTTGTTGTGAAACTATGTTGTTTTATGTGTGTTTGTGGATTCATTTTTGTAGTGAAATTGTGGGATTTCATGTAACTCACGAAATATTTGGCTAATTCATGGCAATAACATGCAATTGAAGTTGAACAAAGGGGGAATGAAACCTGACATGGTTAATCATATGTAGTGCATTAGGAGGGTGGCATCAGTACTCCAAGTTGAGAACAAAATGGACAAAATGGAAACCATGTTTATTTCCCTATTTTCCTTATGTCATGATGTATAAATGTTGAAAGACTTCAAATGTGTGAATGTTGAAAAATAAAATTCAGTTATCATTTCTTTATTTCAATATAAAAGTCATTTCTTTATTTCAATATAAAAGTAGAATTTTTTTCTAGATAATGTTGAAATTGTTGAATTCTATGAATTTTATTAGTTTTATAAATTTTGTATTGTAGGGATATTTTTGTCATTAGTATAAAAAAAACTAGAATTATTGTAAAAGTCTTTTAAGTTAAAGAAACATTTTTTGAAGAAAGAGTTTTGTGAAATGTTATGATTTCATATAAAAATAACTTTGAATATATATATATATATATATATATATATATATATATATATATATATATATATATATATATATATATATATATATATATATTATTGATGGTTTTTATATATGCCATGATTTCATATAAAAATGAGACGAAAGTACATCACTAGACGATAGCCGTAAATATTTTATTTTATTTTAAATGACATATATTCAAGTACCGACTTAGAAGTGACATAGAACACTAGTATGGACTTTTGAGGTTGTAAAATACCTAGTTTTAAAAAATAGATTCTGGAAATCATGTTTTAGTTACTTCTAAAACCAAATGGTCTTTAGCCTAACAGTTGTGTATATTGGTATTTAGAAGTAGGTTATTTGCTAATCCATAAAAACTATTACTTCTAAAATGTAAATATTGTAATAACTTTTTCTACGTATGTAATTTCTTGTAATTTGTCCAGTTATCCACTGACTACTTATCTTAATAAAATTCATTTTTTGCGTTTAAAAAAAATAAAAGTATATTGCTATACCATGCATTTAATATATATATATATATATATATATATATATATATATATATATATATATATATATATATATATATATATATATATATATATATATATTATTCATTTTAGAAACCAAATACAATAATGACATGTTTCCTTAATTCAATGATTCATTTTAACATTTTCATTGACCGTATATATGTTTTAACTGTGTAGTAATAAATACATAAAACCCGCTATATATAAGACAAAAGTTAAGTCAACCAAATATTATGGTAGTTATGTTAAAGACATAAGTAGACTTGGCAAAACATGATACGATACGAAAATCCGACATGAACCCAACACAAAATTAGTGGGTTAGGGTCAGAGATTTCGACCCGTTTATGTAAACGGGTTGACACGACACGATAATTAAACGGGTAGGGTTAGGGTCAAGACTTTTAACTCGAAAATGACTTGAATATGACCCATTTAACTTTTTGTTTTGCCTTCTAAACTCATTAATTTTTTTGTCATTCCATCTCCTAACACCAGTGTTTCCCTTTTTCATTTTTGCATCCATCACTTCTACTTTCTAATCTTTAAAATGTTTCATGCGACATGACACAACATATTTACAAGGTCTAAGCCTTAACACGAAAATAAACGGGTTAACACGACACGACATGATAATTATACGGGTTGGGTTAGAGTCAAGTCCTTTCAACTCGTTTAATGTATTGATACGACACGACACGTTTACCAAGTCTAGACATAAGTGTGAGCAACAGTTGATTTCTTTTTTTTTTGATAGAAAATTTTTAATTAATATATCTTAGTTATTATTGTACAACGTATGAGAAAACAAACGGACAACAAGTTGCACCGTTATGTATTTTTGTATGGTAAAACTGATTAATTTGAAAACTACAACCATAGATCTAAAGGATATAGAAACTAGTTCATTTTGATAGAAACTTCTTATCCATATACCATTGATATACTAAAAGTTACAACAGAACCAAATACAACTGATTTACTTCGAAAAATAAGATTATTTTTAATCCAATTTAAAATAGGTAACTAAATTGAATTTGTTGTTTTTCATCTTTTATGGATCTCAATGATAAAAAGAGAAAAAGGATGACAAGACAGACTCACATGATTTGAGCTAGAAGTATTCACTTAAGTATTTGATATTTCATTTCATGTTTTATTTTTCCCAAAAAAATAATTTGAATAATTGCCAACTTGGATTTTAACAAATTTCATGATGCATTTGTCAAACAAATGCAAAAAAAAATGTTGAAAATCATGTGTAAACAGATAATTTGTGTTTTAAGTGATCAGAAAATATTTAAAAAAATCAGAATTTGTAAGGTTTTTTTTCAGATAAAAAATTGTTTTATCTGATTGTTTGAAATATTTTTATTGATTAAAAATATTGAAAGAATAATTGCACTCAAAAGAATGCATTCAAAAGATATTGTAATTTCTATAAATAAATGAAAAAATAAATTTTGTAGACATAATTAAAGTGAAGTAGGCAAAGTTTAATGATATGATGATATCTTTGTGACATTTTTCACCTATGAATTTCCCCGAAATCATGTCGATATCCAAAATTCCAGTATCATGATAACTACAAATAATAATTCTACATTATATTCTTCTTTAAAAATATATATTTTAAAATTTCTAATTGAAATGACTGGGGTTTGTGTTTATGAATTTCAAAATATGAAAGAAATAATATTTTACAATCAAATAATCATTGGCAACAATTTTCTATTGAGTTTATATTGCTGAGATTTTTATAAAATTTTCATGCACAACTGCTTAAATATCCTAGAAAAAAAAAACAAATTTACAATAAATACAATATTCTAACATACATATGATATGTTTACTTTTAAAAATTAATTACTTTTATTAATAATTATTTTCTTATTGTACTAAAATTAATCAAGTAAAGGACAAAAGAGAGAGTAAATAGTGAATTCTAGGTAAATTATAGTTCACGTTTTAAACTTTAATAATATTTGACATGACAAAAGTTCAATCATACCATCTTTTAAGCAACTACTATATATTTTTCATTAAACTACATATTTTATTTTATTTTCAAATAAAGAGAGTAAATAATGAATCTAGTCTTTAAATACATAATATAAGATAGAATTGCCTACAAATAAAAATCCTTATACATTGAAAAGACATTTTCAATTATTTCTCTCTAAAACTATTTATGTATCTATGCTGAGTAATATTATAAATAGAAAAATGATAAGAAAAAATAGACAAAGCATACAAACAAAAGAAGACAGACATGAATAAAATAACAACGAAACAGTTGCATGTACAGATAAGAAGTTTCAAAGTCATAACCAGACATAAAAAATAAGAAGCAGGATCAATTGAAAGAAACTTTTAAAATAAAATTTAAATTATTGCTTTAGGTTATGTTTGTCGTATTAACTTTTAGCTAATAACTAAAAAGTTAATTGTTAACTTAAAAACTAATTGCTAACATATAAGCTAGATGATAAAAATAACGTTTGATAATAACTACTCAATAAGTTAGCTTGAAGATATAAAATTACATGACATTTAAAATAATATGTTTTTTATAATTAATCAATGATATATTTATAATTTATAATTTTGTTCTATTTTTTTAAACTAGTCTAATTAGCTTTTTAAAAAGTTATTTTGTTTATAAGTTATTTTTCTGCTTTACCCATGTTCTAAATAACGTAAAGTGTGACTTGACTGCAAAAAATATGTAACGTGCAAAACATAACTTTAATATGTTTATCGTGATTACATTATATACATTTATAAATTGTACTTTTCAAAAAATATCAACCAAAATATATTGATACCTAACTTTATTTTGATCACATATCCAACAAACCTAATTAGTTAGTTCATTTTGTTGATAAAATGTTACAGTCGTACCCTTGAGACATAAAAGATACAAACAATAACTATTAAAGCAAATGTTACTTTCAAAATTATTGGTGGGAAGCTTCCAAAATCGTGCTTACATTAGGGTTCTTATGTCTTTATTTAATTTACCAATAATAATAATAATAATAATAATAATAATAATAATAATAATAATAATAATAATGGCATAAATTTAAAAGGGTAGTTGAAAAAACAATAATAAGGAGCAGGTGTTGTACCGTACAACCCCTGTAACATGGGCCTGATTTCCAGAAAGACTCGTAATACTTGTCATGTGGTTTGGCATGGCTAGCAATTTAAACTAATTTTCTTTCATGCATGGTCTTGTCTTGTCTTCTCTCTATTATTTCCCCACAACAATTTAGAATTCCCATCTAACCCCCTTAACTTACCCCTTATTTTCATTAAGTACACTTTTAACAATCAAGTTAGGTTTTTTCTTTATATATATATATATATATATATATATATATATATATATATATATATATATATATATATATATATATATATATATATATATATATATATATATATATATATAAAACAAGAAATTTTCAGAAAAATTTTAATATTTTGAGTCAGTTTACGAAATTGTCCAAAATTATTATTATTATTATTATTATTATTATTATTATTATTATTATTATTATTATTTATAAAAAAAATCCTAAAAACTAGTAAAATGTTGCATTCTAACATTTTTTCCTGGTTTAGCCGGTAACAAATTAAATTGAGAGTATTTCGTAAACTGACCCAAAATATTGGAACTATTTCATAAACCAACCGAAAATATTGAGACTTTTCTACAAAAATCTTTATTTTTGTTTTTATTATTTTATCTAAAACTCAAATAAATATATTATTTTTTAAATTTGTTATTATTAATATTATTAAATAAATACACATATACAATATTATATATATATATATATATATATATATATATATATATATATATATATATATATATATATATATGAGTACAACGAACAAACCAGATCATGCTTAAGTATAGTGGACTAGGATATGCTTAAGTATGGTGGACAGACGGCCATACTCAACATGCTTAACTAACACGATCTATATAAAAAATTTGATAAGATAAAGTAACCAAAATTATGTCTCTTCGGTAAAGATAATACTGGAAATCAATCTTCAAAACACTTAAGGTCAGGAGTGTCTTCACATCAATCTCCATCACTATCTTCACATAAGCTCACATAATCTTTTTATCATCAACTTATCTTTACATGTATAAAAACATTTAAATAAAAAAGAACTTTAAAAATATTTTTGATACATGTAAAGATAAGTTTTTGATGATACGAAGATTGTGTGGGCTTATGTGAAGATGATGATGAACATTGATGTGAAGACACTCCTGACCTTAAGTGTTTTGAAGATTGATCTCGGTATTCTCTTTACCAAAGAGACATACTATTGGTTACTTTATCTAATCAAATCTTTTGTAAAGACCGTGTCAGTTAGGCAGTTGAGTATGACCGTATGTCCACCATACTTAAGCATGGCCTGGTCTGAGTATGGTCGTCTGTCCACCATACTTAGGCATGCTGTAACATCCCAAAAATCATGGGTAAAATTTTCATTTTATATATAAATTCAAACATCCAATTTCATTATTCAAACATTTAAAGTATTCCAAAATAAAACAATTATCAGAGTAACTCCCAAAATCATGAGTTGCGGAAAAACACGGGTGTGTGTGTTGCGATCAAGTCAGGACCTTCCCTTTCGAACCGGAAGTACCTGAAACCATAAGCCACAAACAATAAGCACAAAGTTTAGTGAGTTCCCCAAATACCACATACCATATATATCATACGAGCCATACATGTCATACATATTCAATCAATCAATAAACGTGTTATGTGCCAACCATAGTCTTGCCATTATGCCACGATCCGCCTCGTGGTCTTCCTTGCCAGACCGGGGGCCAAAACCCTGGGTCTTAGAGACAAGTGCCAGGAGCCACCTCCTGGTCTTCCATGCAAGCATCACAAAGACAACTAGCATACAATCTACAACTACTTAACTAATAATTGCCAGAGTTCAGACTCTGGTCTTATATACAGATTGCCAGGAGCCGCCTCTTGGTCTTTCATACAAAATGCCAAGGGTTACCCCTAGGTTTTCCTATGATACATAAACCAAATAGGCTGGCATCGGTTCCTTCGATCCATAGAACAGTGAGGAGAATCACCTCGAATGCATAAGCTCACTGAAAGAAGTCCCTAGCTGCTGCCCTGACGGATCCTCCGAGCTATAAATACCAAAGTAACACCCAATTAGCAATTGGGTTCCAAATTATGGTCTATAATCCGTACTTCGGGTAAAAAGACTATTTTACCCCTGCCCAACTTGAACCAAAACTGAGGCCCAAACCAAAAACCAAAAGGGCTCAAAACCAAAAGATCCACAAAGGCCCAATTTTCTAAATTGGGCCCAACCCCATATGGACCTTATCCTAAGCCCAAAAATTCCCTTAGTCCAACAGTTGATCTCAGATAGCCCAATAGACAACACGAGGCTCAAGCCCATTGGGCCCACTAAGGCCTAAAACCATAATCCTAGACCCAAATTGCAAACTCAAGAAATTATTGCAAACTTTAATGAAAACCCCCACTTCACAAAATAAGCCCAAACTCAGCCCAGAGATGTAAGGCCCAAAAACACGACAAGCCCAAAGCCCACGCCGAACGTTGGGCGTACTCGATGAATCCAGATCACAATTCCAAATCAGTATTTTGGGCGTATGGCCAGTTACGCGGGGCATAACCTGGCTTAATCCAAATCGAATTTATGGCTTTACCACTTAAGCACTTTGCACCCAAACTTTAGAGGACCTTAAAATAAATCTCTTAATGCATAAAGTCGACACCTTTATGCATTTGCATGACTCATTGGTATCCAACAACCATTTTAATCCATTAAGACCCATTCTAATCCAACTAGAAGATGCATGGACCGTTCTTAAACATCAAGCAAGTATTTTTATGAACTAACAACATCAGAAGAGGCCAGATCTATCACTCCAAGCTCCTAGAGTGGCTCAAACTCACAAGGAGAACTTAGTACACCATAAAAGCCCTTATTCTTGCCCTAAAATCAAACAAGCATAAGAAGAAGCCAAGATAAGAACTTGATACCTTAAATAAGTTGGAAATGAAGCCAAAAGTATGGATCTAAAAGTCTTCCTTTGAACCACAAGCTAGCACCAAGCACCCTTTTCTTGAAAATGAGCAAAAACACACCAAAAATGCACACTTAGATCTCTCAAACACTCAAAATGAGATTAGGGTTTCCGAAATGAGGCTAGAAGACAATGGACGCTGAGAAATGAAAGAGCCTTGAGCTCATAAAGATGTTTAAATAGTGTCCAAACCCTATAAATTAGGGTTTGGCACTCTGCTCATTATGTTGGGCGTACCCCCAACTTACGTTCGACATACTCACCCAGGCACGTGCCCTCCTGCATGCACGCATGGGACTATTTTGCCAACTTTTTCCACCACGGGCCATTTTTGCCATTAATTCAAACTACTTTAACTTCCTCATCTTAGGTCCATTTCCAACGAACCTTATATCCACAGAAAGGTGGCAAGAAGCCCTACACTCCTAACAACACAACATAACATTAAAACTTCCCGAGAAAAATCCAAAATTCATAAAAAACCAAGCTATCAAATTATGATTACACCATTGGCCTCCGAAGGCACCATCGAGCACTTGGATCACTTAAACCATAACACCCATATCCGAAAAGACCAAAACCTTTCTTCCCTAAAGCCCTAAGCCTCATGACAACTGATGATTAGGCCGCAAATCCGAATAAGGAAGCAAATCTGAAACCGAGTGTTACAACTCTTCCCCACTTAAATTAGATTTCGTCCTTGAAATCGCTTCTTACTAACACTCAGATCATACCAACAACCCGATGAACACAACTGCAAATTTGAGCATAAAATAAACTTTCCCAAACAACCGAACCCAAACAGAAACTTCCCACCAAAAGTGGAACAAACCCTTAGCCCCAGCAGAAAACCACTTCTACCTTTCCGAAACCTAAAATCTTCCTTGGTTTGACTCCCCGACAGGCTGCCCACGCTGAATCATTACCATGCCAATTCCTCATCAAACAACGAACTAAACAAAACACTTCCAACCTTTATTATCTTGATGTAACCAATGGAAACAAAGTCACTGACCATAAACAGTTGCAGAACACTCATGCTTGACAGAAGGCTCATATAATCCTTCGAGTAGAAGATTCATCCTACATCGGTTAGAATCAAATGAGAGTTGTACAACAGGGTCAAATCAATTACTCTGAGATTATTTAATCCCATCTGCAAATGACTTAGCACTTCCCGAACAACGATCTACTCCACACACACGAAGCCCAATTCACTAATATTGCCCGAACCATCATGCTGCCTCCTAACTGCTTTCCAAAAACAGCTGAGACCTCCCTAGTTCCAACTTGTCTACCAACAATCTGAAATACCAGATTCCTGCCCGGTTACTAAGCCAAAAGACACTCACACAGTCGCCCCATGCGACTTCCGAAGGAAAACCTCGACCGACAATAATTACCTGAACCATCTCAACACTAAACCCGATGCTAAACTGAACGCTACAGGACCAACGGTAGTCTTACCTCATATACGGTCTCCCATGACCTACCATTTTCTGATTCCAAACATGTTGTATCCCTCCCACAGCCTTACCAACAGACCCACCTTGGCCTAAACCATCTGAAGAAATTCATGAGCAAATCACAGATTTGCCACAATCTCACTGCTACACCAGGATCAATGAATGCTATGGGCTACCCTGCATTCTTACAACACTTCTATACTTTGCCACAACCGCCGCCCAATGCCTTACCGCTAATCTATCAATTCAATCACATCCAGAGTCGAGCATGCACTCGACCAAACACCCAAGCCGAACTCGGGTCATGACTGAAACCCCAACATGGATCCCCTAAAGACCTACTATCAGGCACCAAAAAGACGTGAACCCAATGTTGGGAATTTTTCTAACTCCCACCTCACACAATCCTCCATCCAGACAACCACTTGGGTCACCTTTCTCCCCGACTGGGATGCGAAAACTCATTCTAGTTTCACACCTGCTTCTGTTCCTGAATACCTGAACAATTCTTCCCCAATTTGTTTCTACTAAGCTCTCACAGCACATGAGAATTGAAGGATTCCTAATCCTTCTTACCCTCCAATGATTGATATGCTGACAACCTACGCTTACCAATGCTAGTGATCCATCACTAGCCAAACCCACAAGATCGCACGACCCTTGAAGACCAGATGAACACTTCCCGAATCCCAGCAAAATTGATAACCCCAGATGCTTTAAAATGATACCATACTCAAATCATGAAGTCCAATGAACAGACGTTTAGACTAAAACCTTAGCAATAGACCACTTCCCATAGCTCCTCCAAAAGCCAATCCAAGCACACTTGCGGAACCCATTGAATCCTTGCGATACTAGAGAACCAAACCGTTGAATCCTGACCATAAACCTTCCATACAATGCCCCTGAACCGATATCGACTACAAACCAAAATAACAACCGAACACTTGGAACCCGCTATTTGAGCAATGAACTTGCACTACACCATTAATGATTCATGATGACACGCAAATAACATATAACATTTCTTGAAAATATAATCCAAACATAAGTAGAGAAATAAACCAAGGATACGCTTACCCAAACCGATGCAAGATTCCAACAACATAAATACTGATAAAAACCGAAAAGAAAGAAAAAGATACATACTCGCAATGTTGCATGATGGAGTCCTGCCCTCCCCCGTTTGACACTGCAAAGCTCGACTCCTCTCTTCTGGGGCTCCTGACCTACCCTCTTATCCATCGGTGATCCTCAAAGTAGTCGGAGCATGCACACTCACTGCTCCTCCCCTCAACATCGGATAGTCGGCCTTCTTGTGGCCCACCTGATCGCAGTGAAAACATAATGGACTTGCTACCTGAGGATAGTCCTTGCTGATGTGACCAACCCTACCACACTTGTAACATCCCAAACCCTGGAACAAAAACTCCATCGTGAAGTTTCCCGCAGGTGCTGCACTGAACCTGACCCTGCTGGCCTCTCAAATGCTTATCAAAAGTCTTGGGTCTCTTCCTGGGACCATCCACTATATGCACCTGATCTGATCCCCTCTTCCCAAGGTACTCCAAATCAATCTCCCGGTCTCGGGCTCTGGAAATCATATCATTCGGGGTCTCACATCTTGAAATACTCACAAACTGATGGGTTTTGAGCATTCTAACACTCCTATGGTGTACATGCAACCCTAGAAACCTTCGATCTATGTTTGATTAAGATACATGCAAATAATTATTTTTCCAAGGTTCTTATCCTATCTAGCATGGCATGGGGAACTTGAATCAAATAAAGCTAGTAGAATTACTTACCTTGTAGTTGTAGTTGATTGCTTGGAGTTTTAGAGCCTAGCACCAATAGTGTGGATGCCTCAAATGGAAATCACAAATCACCACAAACTTTGGAACCTAGAGAGAATAGTCACAACCTTCTTGAAATCGGCCCTCTTAGTTTACTCACCACAACTAGTGTGATTTCAAGAACCAAAGCCTCCTTTATATAGTGTGATGGATTAGGGTTACATCCATGTAAACCCTAATACCCATGTCTTTTCATTTCCATGAGATCCATGGGTTAAAGCTCCATGAAGTATCCATGGACTTTCCATGCAAGCCTAGCCCATTCCAAATAAGCATTAGCCCACACTATATAAATACAAGAGCCCATATTTAATTAGTCATACTTTTGATCTCTAAATTAATTCTAGATTAATTATAGATCAATACTAATTAAATAATATTATTTTATATTAATATATTAGAACTTATAATATATTAATAAATCATAACTTATACTATTCTCAAAAGATTATCCATCAATTATTCGGGTGGAGTGCAACCCAAATGGACCATACCGAGTCGGGTCAAGTACATACCAAATATAGTTATGGACTTAGACACTATATCCAACACAAACTCCCTGATATCATCCCGTAACATATCATGATACCTAACCTTCTTCATTTCCTCATATGTTGCATACTGTAGAACCGATAAAGCCCTATCCTGAAACTTGACAGTGATCTCTGCCACAGTCTTAGTAGTCTGACGGAGATCTAGAAACTCTCGCGCCAACTGCTGCACCTCAATCGCCAGTGCAAAATCATCTCAGAAACTGGTCGAGAAGTCATCCCATGGCATAGCATCAACAACATCATCACCCATCTCATTACCAACCTCTTCCCACCAATCCTGTGTCTGGTCCTTCAACAGGCAGGAAGCATATCTGACCTTCACCTCCTTCGCCTCCTCGGGGCAGAAACTCATCTTAACGCATTAGCCATATCCACCAACCACCTCCTACCAACAATGGGTCCCTCTCCCCATGGAACGCAGGAGCTCCGCATGCACGGAAATCTTGGAAAGAAAGAGTGCGAGCTCTGATGATAGCCATAACCTCAGCATGGAACGTGCCCAAGCGTTCATCCAAGATCTCCGAAATGCTGCGAGAAATATCCGATGATATGAACTCCCGCATCTTCTCACTAATTGGCTCTTGATCCGGAACCAGATCTAGAACCAGAACCACCTCCCTGACTGCTCATCTCCAAACTAAAATACAACATGCCAAAGATTAAAACATTCCCAAGAATCCTCCCAAAGCATCTTAGATTCTCCAAGACTTTCCCTGATTCAAGTATGGATCTTGTGCTTTCAGTAGTACAAGCCCAATACTACCTTCCACACCTATCCATACTTTCCTCAGTAATCATCCCGAATCCTCTAAGTCACCTTCTCAAACCGATGCAACAAAAACTTCACTAAACCACACCACTAAACCCACTGAAACATATCCTAGGCTCTCCTAGGTTCCCAACCTCACCCAGTCATCAGCTACTGAAGGGCTCCCACTAATGTCAACTAGCTTCCTCATGAATATAGTCACATGCAACAGAGATCAGATAATCCTTCGAGTAAAAGACTCAAACTTAGAACAGCTGGACTCAAACAAGAGTTGTGCAATAAGTTTAAATCCATCAATCTAAGATTATTTAACCTGTGCCACATGTGACTTAGCATATTCACTTAGTAGTTAATTCACATCACTAAGAGTCCTACAAAGCACTAAGAAAGCAACATTCAGACAACAGAAAGTCTAACCAACATACACTAATCAAGCCATTCTATCCACTCATCTGGAATCTATACTAGCATGCAGTTCTAATGCTCATACAATCATGCATAAAAGGCATCTCTCATATCATATAATACTGAGTAGATCCTTAGCCTTAATCTAGCATGCAATTCTCATAATCATATCATATATCATAATAAACATGTATTGGTATTCTAAGAACCACTTACTTGAGCTCGGCCGATTGTACGCATCACACCCTTTTCTTTGATTAGAAATTTCTTTTTAATTAAATGTTCATTTTATAAAAAATTCACCAAACCCTTAGTTTGAGTTCAGGCATACCCGAGAGTATGCCCGAATCCCTCAAACCAGGGCTCTAATACCAACTTGTAACATCCCAAATATCATGGGTAAAAATTTCATTTTTATATATAAATTCAAACATCCAATTTCATTATTCAAACATTTAAAGTATTCTAAAATAAAACAATTATCAGAGTAACTCCCAAAATCATGAGTTGAGGAAAACCATGGTGTGTGCGCTGCAATCAAGTTGGGCCTTTCCCTTTCGAACCGGAAGTACCTGAAACCATAAACCACAAACTATAAGCACAAAGCTTAGCGAGTTCCCCAAATACCATATACCATACATATCATACGAGCCATACATATCATACATATCCAATCAATCAATAAAAGTGCTATCTGCCAATCATAGTCTTGCCATTATGCCACGGGACGCCTCATGGTCTTCCTTGCCAGGCCAGGGGCCAAAAACCTGGGTCTTACAGACAAGTGCCAGGAGCCACCTCTTGGTCTTCCATGCAAGCATCACAAAGACTACTAACATACAATCTATAACTACTTAACTAATAACTTCTAGAGTTCAGACTCTGGTCTTGCATACAGATTACCAGGAGCTGCCTCTTGGTCTTTCATACAAAATTCCAATGGTTAACCCTAGGTCTTCCTACGATACATAAACCAAATGGGTTGGCATTGGTCCCTTCGATCCATATAACAGTGAGGAGAATCACCTCGAATGCATAAGTTCACTGAAAGAAGTCCCTGGCTGCTGCCCTAACGGCTCCTCTAAGCTATAAATACCAAAATAACACCCAATTAGCAATTGGGTTCCATATTATGGTCTATAATCCATAATTGAGGTAAAATAACCATTTTACCCCTGACCCAACTTGAACCGAAATTGAGGCCCAAACCAAAAACCAAAAGATCCACAAAGGCCCAATTTTCCAAATTAGGCCCAACCCCATATGAGCCTTATCTTAAGCCCATAAATTCCTTTAGTCCAACAGTTGATCTCAGATGGCCCAAAAGACACCATGAGGATCAACCCTGTTGGGCCAACTAAGGCCCAAAACCACAATCCTAGACCAAAACTTCAAACCCAACAAATTACTTCAAACTTTAATGAAAAACATCACTTCATGAAATAAGCCCAAACTCAGCCTAAAGATGTGAGGCCCAAAAACACGACAAGCCAAAATCCCACGCCGAACGCTGGGCGTACTCGGTGAATCCAGATCGCGATTTCAAATCAGTACGCTAGGCCTACAGCCAGTTATGCGGGGTGTAACCTGGCTTAATCCAAACTCGACTTTATGGATTTACCACTTAAGCACTTTGCACCCAAACTTCTGAGGACCTTAAAATAAAGCTCTTAAGGCATAAATTCGGCACCTTTAAGTACTTGCATGACTCAGTGGGATCCAATAACCATCTTAATCCATTAAAACCCATTCTAATCCAACTAGAACATGCATGGACCATTATTAAACATCAAGCAAGCATTTTTATGAACTAACAACATCAGAAGAGCTAAGATCTATCACTCCAAGCTCCTGGAGTGGCTCAAACTATCAAGGAGAACTTAATACACCATAAAATCCCTTAATCTTGCCCAAAAGTCAAACTAGCGTAAGAAGAAGCCAAGATAAGAACTTTATACCTTAAATGAGCTGGAAATAAAGTCAAAAGTCTGGATCTAAAAGTCTTCCATTAAACCACAGGCTAGCACCAAGCACCCTTTTCTTGAAAATGAGCAAAAACACACCAAAATGCACACTTAGATCTCTCAAACACTGAAAATGAGATTAGGGTTTCTGAAATGAGGCTAGAAGACAATAGATGCTGAGAAACTACAGAGCCTTGAGCTGATAAAGATGTTTAAATAGTGCCCAAACCCTAAAAATTAGGGTTTGGCACTCTGCTCATTACGTTGGGTGTACTCACCCATGCACGTGCCCTCCTCCATGCACGCATGGGACCAGCTTGCCAACTATTTCCACCAAGGGCCATTTCTGCCATTAATTGAAACTACTCTAACTTCCTCATCTTAGGTCCGTTTCCAACGAACCTTATATACACAGAAAGGTGGCTAGAAGCCCTACGCTCTTAACAACACACCATATCCTTAAAACTTCCCGAGAAAAACCCAAAACTCATAAAAGACCGAGCTATCAAATTACGATTATACTATTGGCCTCTGAAGGCACCATCGAACACTTGGATCGCTTAAACCATAACACCCACATCCGAAAAGAGCAAAACCTTTTTCCTCCAAGGCCCTAAGCCTCATGACAACTGAAGATTGGGCCGCAACCCCAAAGAATGAAGCAAAATCTGAAACCGAGTGTTACACATGCTGAGTATGGTCGTCTGTCCACCATACATTTCTAGTCTACCATACTTAAGCATGGCTTGGTCCACCATACATAAGCATGGTCTGGTATGTTTGTTGTATCAATATCTTCTATCATCATCCAATTCCTTTCTCAACAACGTATAAATATGTTTAAATAAAACAAGAAGTTTAATATGTTTTTAAGCTATAAAAATATATAAATATGTTTTTCGTATGTATTTATTATATTTATAAGTATTTTTACGTATGAATACGTTTTTATATGTATAAATATGTATTTAAAATACATTTATATATGCATATATTTAATAATATTAATAATAACCAATTTAAAAAATAATATATTTACTTGAGTTTTCAATAAAATAATAAAAATATAAATAAAAATAAAGGTTTTTGCAATATTTTGGTCAGTTTATGAAATAGTCTCAAATTAATGTGTTACTGGCTGAACCTAGAAAAAATGTTTAGAATGCAACCTTCTACCAGTTTTAGGTCTTTTTTGTACAAAAAGAAAAAAAATGAGACGATTTCATTAATTGATCCAAAGTATTGAGAGATTTTTGGAGATTTCCTAAATATAAAATATATGTTTCACTATTTTATATAATAGCTGCAAGAGTGTTGTATTTTATGTTGATGAATCAATTTCTTAATTTGAAAAATCACATCCCTTTTAACAAACCTACAAACAATTTTAAAATAACTAGATAAAACGAATCGAAGAACAAGCTACAATAAAATAATTTTGGTTTAAATTGAACCACACAGTGTCAATTGTTATAGGTGAACATTTATGACTAGCATCTTTTATGTGTTTGAAGTAAACATGCTACTCAAGATATTGGATAAGATCTTGATCAAGATCTTGGATATGATCTTGGTCAAGATTATGAAGTATACTAAATTACTTTATTATTTATCTTTTATTTTCCTGTATGATTTAGGTGCTAAAAATGTCAATAAAGACTAGGTCAAATCGTTATTTCCTAAAGAAACACACAATAGAAGACCTGGTAATCTCAGAGTTCTAGCGTAACGATCAAGACAAGACCCCAAATTTCTAGCATAACGGTCAAGATAAGATAATGTCGAAATTCTAGGGATTTAGTGATGTGTATTAATTATACTCATTTTATATTTATAATTTGCACTTATTATCCACTAGAATCACTACACAATTAGACAAGTGTACCTATTCGTATGGCAATATAAGAATGGTAAGTATGGTTTTTCGAACATGTAACATCCTGTTTCGGGTCATTTCATAATTCGGGGCCGTGACCCGATGATCAAGTATCATAAGGCTTTGGGCTTTGGTAACGAGAGGTTTAAACCCATTTGGATATGGGTAATGTAGACTGTGTGATCCAAAAGTCCGGGTTGTGCTTTGGAGTGAATGATAAAATAAGAAAATGGTGCTTCAGACTCTCTATTATGAATTATGGATTTTAGTTTGATGCGTAAAAAATAAATTTAATTAGATAGGGTTGTGGATCTCCTCAATACCTTTTTGTGGATATAAAGATCATCGAAATCACAATTGAAACGAATAAGTTATGACCGTTTGAAGATTGGATGGTTTTGGGTTAAGCTGAGTACGTTGGGCATACAGGAGGGAGTACGCTGGGCGTACTAGGGCATCCCGAGTACGCTTGGCGTACCAGGAGTACGCAAGGCATACGCGATCAGTGCCCAAACCCTATTTTTTTTATTTGAGCCTTATTTAAGCTCTTTAACTCCCCCAAAACCATTCCATTCTCATCCTAACCCTAGTTTGAGCCTTATGAGCTAAAATAAGGTGTTTTTTTAGTGCTTTGGAGTATGCATGGTGCACCTTGGAGAAGAGAAGAAGGAACTTCTTGGAGAAGTGTTGGTTACATTAGAGCTTGTAGATCTGGACCTTGTTCAGCTTGATCTATCTTCTAAAGGTATAAAGTTTGAATCTTGATGATACATTTGTTAGATCTAGCTAGTTTTGGATGTTATGAACTTTTGGTCATTTTAGTGCATAAAGTTTAGATCTTGAAAGTTTGTGACCTTTTTATGGATGATTCAAATGGCATAACATTTTCATGTTATTCACAAGATTCCGATATATACATCAAACTGTTGAATACATTCCTATGGAACTTTGAGTATATCCCCACAAAATTTTAAATATGTTCCCGGAATATTTTAGGATTCTTTTGAAGATTTGCATAAAGATCATGCGTATTAAAACACTCTTCAAGATTTGTCCAAATTAAAGAACTTTATTAGGTTTTATTTAGACTAAAATGCAAATTTGGTCCTTGTGGTTAGCAAAAAAGTGTGGATAAAGTCCAAAAAGTTTCTGACTTGCACCACTGGTCCAAAATCACAAACTTTCCGTGGATTTGGTCCCTAAACAATTTGAAATGACTCTTTTACCCTTTTCATTTTTTTTATTTCCTTTATTATTTTCAATATTTAAATATTTAGAAAAAATAAAAAATGAATCCTACCCCACTCAACCCTCTCCACTAATATATATATATATATATATATATATATATATATATATATATATATATATATATATATATATATCACTCACTCACTCTCTCTCATCTTCACTTGCAAAACCCAAATACAGATGAACAAAACAAAAACATAGGTCATCTTCATCATCAGGTTTTCCAAATTCAAAACACATACATACGAATGAACACATACATGTTTGGATTTTGAAACCTAACAAGGTGCAGCTTTGAAAGGGTGCGAATATATTATGCCAATAGAGTTCTAGGTATGAAATTTAATTCTTTAACCTTGCTTCTAATTCATGAAAGGATTCAGATATCAGGAGGTCAACTTTTGATTCGCGAAAGGATTCTGAAAGCTAACAAGATGCAACTTTGAGGGATTTATGTTTGAAGGTGAAAGGTGGAACCATGGTGGCGTTCGTCAGAGACTCGGAGGGAGTGGTTTTGGGATATCGACGGTCAAGAACCTGCCTTGTTTCTTGGAACTATTCGAGAAAACATATGATTCAGAAATCTAATTCTTCAATTTCAGAGATTGAAGAAGTTGCTAAAGAAACAACGGATAACTAGGGCATAGTGAAGAAATCAAAGGTGTTTTTACTGGATGAAGCAACTAATGCATTGGATTTGGAATCAGGGAAGCATGTTCAAGAAGTGCTTAGGAAGATCACCAAACAGACCACTACTGGAAGATCACATGTTTGTGTTTGTGTGTTTGATGATTAACATGGTTGAAGAATCTTGAAGACGAAGATGGGTTAGGTTAGAAAGAGAAAGAGAAAAAAAGGTAGGGCACAGTAGGGGTGGGGTATGGGTCTTTTGTTTTTAATTTTTAATTAATAAAGTAAAAAAAATAAATAGGAAAAAATACATAAAACAAATGATAAGGGTAAAATAGTCATTTCAAATTGTCCAGGGACCAAATCCACAGAAAGTTTATGATTTTGGACCAGTGGTGCGAGTTAGAAACTTTTTGGACTCCATCCATATTTTTTTGCTAACCACAGGGACCAAATTTGCAGTATAGTCTTTTATTTATCCTGAACTTAATCTTGAATTAAGTTTTCTTTTGGAATATACAATTAATTTTAAAACTAAATTAATAACTATTATTTGTATTCAACATTTAGATTAACGCCACAAGATTTTTAATCTTATACACACTTGAATCCTCAAAAGATGTTATAGTTTTTAGAAATTTTCCCGTATTCTGAAATTTAAAATCTAAATTGTTCTCTAAACTCATATTTAGAATGACAATTGTTGTGGGCGAAAATTTTATGACTAACATCTTCTGACTTCTACAGGATTCGTGGTAAACTTCCTGCTTAAGATCTTCATCAAGATTACTAAATTAATTTATTATTCTATCTTTTATTGTCATGTGTGACATCCCCAAATTCATGGTCATTTTAAAAATTTTATTTATGCTTATTTGAAAATAAGAGTATCCTTTTTAAAGAATAATATTGTGGAACTTGTTCCTAGAAAAACATGATAAATATATTATCAAAGCATTTCCGAAGAAATGTATTTTGTTTATATTAAAACTTTGGGATGTCATCGTCAATACATAAACATAAGCATAAACAAACGTTACATTCATTTACACTAGTGATTTACATCTCCTTTAACATCCCAGTGTAATGTAGCTTTGTATCGACACATGTGATAAAAATAAACTGAGTGGGTCAGGTTGGGAAACCTGGTGCGTACATAGGGTTTTCAACCCACAATAATAAAGTTATTATGTTTCATCATCACATAATTAACCCAATTACCCATCCCCATTATCTTCTTTATTTCTTAAGGATCTACCCTAAGAATCATCTATCATTCACTCATTCATTCCAAAGGAATCGACACAAAGTCCATTGTTGTCAATGGTAGAGCTGCCAATGTTATCTATTAGGCACAACTGCCAATATTATCATTTAGGCGCAACTGTTAGGATTATGACGTTCTCTATTTGGCGCAGCTGCCGATATTATCCTTTAGGCGCAGCTGCCGGGATTAAGATGTTCTCTATTAGGCACAAATGCCGATATTATCCTTTAGGCACAGCTCCCAGGATTATGATATTCTCTATTAGGCGCAACTACCAATATTATTCTTTAGGTGTAGCTGCTAGGATGTTTAGAGTACATCGTAGTTCAAAAACATTTATAGGTTGTGGAATAGCTGCCAATGTTCATCTATAGGGCACTATGTCTATAGATGCCAATGTTCATCTATATCATCTTTCATCCCTCATCATTCATCTACCAATCTTTACCCAATACTTTAATAGGTATAAAATACATATATAGTTTACATCAAATAAAACATGTATATTCGGTTCATCCAAAATAGATGTCAAGAACATAGATAATATATACACATAGCACGTAATTTATATTAAATACTTCATATCTATGTGTAAGATGAAAGTAACTATGCACTCACTTGTTAAAGTGGTGATTCCAACTTAGACAGTGGTTCACTTCTAACAATATAATTTACTTCGACGAAACCTAGTATTATTACCACTGTATTTTATTCTAATATTTATCGCGACTAATTATGATAGATTTTTGTTTTATAAGTGTTAAACAATACTTTTCAACCACTATGTGCAGACAGGGGCCAGACATGAAACACTGGAGGGCAGAACCATTTTGGCATTATAGCACTTCTGAAATCCAACAACCCTATGCGGCCCTTCAAACCAGATTCCTTGTACCGCAAGTAGTTAGAAGATATTATAATAACACTTTGTATATTATATTTTATAATATATTTATTGTTTATAAGTTCATAATAATGATATTGAACTTAAACATAAGCTATACTTGCAGTAGGGTAAGCATAACTCATTTACCGAGAGGTATGGCTAAGAACCGGAATCCGCGGGGGCAGAACTTCCGAGCCGAAAGCTCTTCTTCTCGGAGCCTTCTGGCACTTTTGGGGCTTTCTTCTAGCACTTAGAAGTTACTAGAGGTTGGGGGAGGTTTAGAGAAAAGTTAGAGAGAGAGAGAGAGAAGGGTTGAGGTGTGGGAAAAATGAGTGCGCCTCGCATGGTATTTATAGGCTGAAAAATGACTCAACTCGGCGAGTTCTGAGCCTCCAACTTGTCAATTTGGGTTCTAGGTGTCACCATCTGGTGGCAAGGCCTGGGGAGGAAGCAATGGCTCAGATCGCGCCACGTCACCCACTTCGCATCAGCCCATCCCGACTTCTAAATTCCACAACTTTCACATACAAGCTCTGTTTTCAACATTCTTCATATCCATGCATAGTTATTGACAAGATCTACAACACTCCTTTTGACTCCATCGACTAATTCTCGACCGATTTTAAATTTAACAGTATGAGAAGATTACATTGTTTACTGACCGTGTAAAATTCATAACTTCTATATACGGACTCCATTTTGGAATGTATTTTTATCGTTGAGCTCCTTATAATGAGATCTTCAGTTCTCATTTAGGTTGTGTCGGCTAAAAGTCGATCGATCTAAAATTTGAATTCCGGGCTGCATACTACTATGCCAAATCTTAGAAAAATCATAACTTCCTCATACGAAGTTAGATTTGGACGTTATTTTTATGCACGCTCTCGGTTTAAGATATAATACAACTTTCGTGTAGATTACTAAGGATGAAAAGTAATTTATCAAAAATTCACTTTTTACGTTAGGCGGTGTTGTGTCGGTTTAGCCGTAAAACTTCGACGAGCCATAACTTCTTCGTTATAACTCGGATTTCGGCATTCTTTATATGTATGAAACCCTTATGACATATACTATAACTTGGTTAAGATTATTTATTCTAAATAATATTCTATCAAAAAGTCATTTTTGACGTTTATTGTCTCTAAATTGATTTGCATAAATCTACAGGCATTACAATTATCTCCCCCTTAGGATGATTGCGTCCCGAAATAATCAACAAAATGGGGCTTGTATAATGACTCCATACATTATCTCTTCATCCTCGGTAATAATTGTAACTTCTATGCGCCTTCGAATGAGTATCTAACTCTTGAACTTTTTGACTGCAGGCGGTGCTTGATCTTGCACCCGTTCTTTATACTATGTTGGACTTTCAATGGTAACCTTCAAGTTACAAAATCAATCCTTATTGGAGACTCCTTCTTCTTCTTTACATACTTAACTTAAGATAAGTTATTTACTTCAATTATCATGATAGACCGATGGGTTATGTTCTAATTACCTCATGTCGTATGATGCAATGCTTAAATGCAGGTCTCTCAGAGTCAAATTCTAGACTGGAATACACCTTCCTTCATGTTCTAATGTGATATAATCACATTCTAGCATGCATTACTTCTAGCTACAAGCTTCTTACTTTAACAACAATCGCAATACTTCTACAGATCGCTTCAATTATGTTTCATTTCAATCTTTTGCCTTAAGTGAGATGCTACATCGATCTTGGTTGTCTAAACCACGTAACACACTCAACTTAGTCGGACTCGATATGACATCACCACTAGGGTCGGAATAACAATCATCTTCTTAGTCATTACCGAGACAATGGTAACGACATACATGAATAAAACGAAATCAATTACTAGCGCCTTGGTAACCTCTTGACTTTCCCTGTTCCAAGCGTGAGTCATGTGCTTCCGGTAGTGTAGGCCTCTACTACCTTTCACACCTGCTCATACTCGTCCCATGTATTGTCTCACATTTCTCCAAGTTATTATCACGAAAACCATTTTAACACATGCAAATGTGTCCAAAAAATCATAAAATTTTCCCTAGACTCTACTAGGACTCCTTCCATGCGTATCTTTAATCATCAATTCTTCTTCAACTCGGTTGGTGGTCGAGACACCAGACGATGGGATAAATTCATGGATTATACCAAAAGTTCTTTCTTTTTGCTAATTGAAAGTGTACTTCTCCCGTATTGGACGTATTATTTATTAGACACATTCTAAAGGCAAGATACCTCTCTTACGATATCTTTCGATAGGTATCATTCACTATCATTAACTTTCTTATTTCCTCTATTTTCTCAGTCTGGTATGACTCATTATCATGACGTTCCATACACCGTAATAGTTGTTCAAGACGAGAAATTTAAGATAGAGAAGGTTTAGACAAGTAATCCTCCTTATTACTCCGAAAAGTTACATGCCAGTTCTAATACCATAATTAAACGTTTAGAAATTTGAGTATATAAAGTTTCTTAGATCCGGTCGGCAACAGACTATAGATCCGATCAAATAATAGCATATAAGGCATCAAAAATCATTTAGCACATAAAATCATTTTAGGCATCTTCCCTAAATAATCTAGTGCATGTGTCTATTAATGTGTACTACCTAAAATATATTAGACACACTCCTCACAATCATCGCTTAGCATTCTAAGTTTAAATCTAGAAATTTCCTACAAATTCCTAGTTCGCTTAAACTAATGCTCTGATACCAACTGTGACATCCCCAAATTCAGGGTCATTTAAAATTTTTTATATATGCTTATTTGAAAATCAGAGTATCATTTTTAAAGAATACTATTGTGGAATTTGTTCCTAGAAAAACATGATAAATATATTATCAAAGCATCTCCGAAGAAATGTATTTTGTTTATATTAAAACTTTGGGATGCCATCGTCAATACAGAAACATAAGCACAATCAGACCTTACATTCACATAAACTAGTGATTTACATATCCTTTAATCTCTCAGTGTAATGTAGCTTCGTATCGACACCTGTGTTACAAATAAACTGAGTGGGTCAGGTTGGGAAACCTGGTGAGTACATAGGGTTTTCAAATCACAATAATAAAGTTATTATGTTTCATCATCATACAATTAACCCAATTACACATCCCCATTATCTTCTTTATTTCTTAAGGATCTACCATAAGAATCATCTATCATTCACTCATTTAATCCTAAGGATTCTCCTAAGGAATCGGCATGAAGTACATCGCTATAAATGGCACATCTTCCAATGTTATCTATTAGGCACAACTGCCAATATTATTGTTCAGGCGCAGCTGCCAGGATTATGATGTTCTCTATTAGGCACAGTAGCCGATATTATCCTTTAGGCGCAGCTGCCAGGATTATGATGTTCTCTATTAAGCACAACTGTTGATATTATCCTTTAGGCACAGTTGTCGGGATTATGATGTTCTCTATTAGGCGCACATGCCGATATTATCCTTTAGGCGCAACTGCTAGGATTATGATGTTCTCTATTTGGCGCAGATGCCGATATTATCCTTGAGGCGCAACTCCTAGGATGTTTAAAGTACATCATAGTTCAAAAACATCTACAAGTTGTGGCATAGCTGCCAATGTTCATCGATTGGGCACTGAGTCCACAGATGCCAATGTTCATCTATATCATCTTTCATCCCTCATCATTCATTTACCAATATTTACCCAATATTTTTATAGGTATAAAATTCATATATAGTTTACATAAAATAAAACATGTATATTCGGTTCATCCAACATATATATCAAGAACAGAAATAATAAACACACATAGCACGTAATTTATATTAAATACGTCATATCTATGCGTAAGATGAAAGTAACTATGCACTCACTTGTTAAAGTGGTGATTCCAACTTGGACAACGGTTCGCTTCTAACAATATAATTTCCTTCGACGAAACCTAATACTATTACCACTAGATTTTAGTCTAATATTTATCGCGACTACTTACGAGCGATTTTTGTTTTATGAGTATTAAACAATACTTTTCAACCACTATGTACATACAGGGGCTAGAGCATGATTAGGTCTGTGGAAGAAGGAATCCATGTCCCTGTTCTTACTCATGTTCAAAAAGATGGTGCTCGAGCACGATTAGGTGGAGGTACGGCCGCAATGAATCAACCAACCAAAGATGATCTTGACAAAATGGAAAATGATGCCATAACCTTTTATGAAATCTCTTGCGGTGTTGCTCCAGACAACTTTGACATCATCATCAATTGCAAATCTACTAAGGAGATCTGGGATGCGCTTAAGAACCTCTATCAAGGGTTAGAACAAGCTCAGGATAAGAAACTCACCACATCTCTCAATGAGTTTAACAACTTGAAAGCTCTTCCCGGTGAAAGTCTTGACGATTCGTTCAAACGATTCAATCTCATCATCACGCAGTTATCAAATGCGGGTGCAGTTTAAAGCAATCATGAAACAAACCTACAGTCTCTCAACGGGTTGGGAAGAAATTGGTCTACTACAAAGATGATTGTTCAAGGAGATAGGAAAATTCATACTATGTCCTTGTTCAAATTATATGGAGAATTTTAGGCAAAAGAATCAACTGTGCTAAAAGATTATGCTGACTTCACTAGTCAAAACTCCACAATATTCATATCCCATGGAGTCATCCTATCAACTTCTATATGACAACCCACCATAATCAGATGAAGTTGATGCTGAAATCGATGACAAAGAAGAATTTCAAAATGCCATCGCCTTGGTTAGCCAACAATTCAAAAGGCTACCACTACCATCATTTCATAAAAATTAGCAGTTTACCAAACCACCTTTTAACTGCAACTTCAACCCATAACATAACCACTCAAGATATCCCTAAAACCCTCACCATCCACCTCAACCATAGAATGCACATCACACTAAACACGCACCGCAGTCCAACAAACCATCAGACTCCGGTACCTCAACCAAAGAGAAAAATAAAGTCATTATCTGCCACAAGTGCCATAAAGAAAATCATTTCGCCAAAGACTGCAAAGAAAATGTGGTTAAGGACAAGGCATTGTACCTTAGAATGACCCAAGAAATGGAGTAAAATGAAAAGGCAAGAACATATGTTGCCCAAGTGAGGAGGGATCATCAAGTGTGGTCATCCGGAGATGAAGATGAAGAGTTTGACAACAACAAGAGGAAAGGAAAGATCTGTGTTGTTGTAACTGTTGAAGAGGACGGATCAAAGAATTTGCAAAAGAAATACTGCTAAATGGCCAAAGATGGCACTCTCAGCATCGTCGAGCAGGTAAAAATCATGATTCGTTCTAATAATTTCAGCATGCATGATTGTGAACCATAATTAGAAAGACTTAATGACACGTGTGTTGTCGTCCTTTCAGGCTAGAACAAAACACTAGATGAAAACAATATAGCGTCGCAAGAGTTATATCACGTAAGAGGAAGATTTGAGGATAAGAGACTTAAGGTTGCCCTGCTAGAAAACGATTTGTTGTTAGAAAATGATGATAGGATGTTGAATGAATCTCAGTTAGATATTGCTTTAAATCAACGGGATCTTGCCCATAAAGAAATTATACATTTGAATCAAGTAATAGAAAAGCTTTTTCATGAATCGGAAGTAATTGAAAACTTAGTTAACAATGGGACCCTAGACAACAATTATAACTAGGGATGGTCCAATGGGTACTCAACCAATGAGAACTCTACTCCCCGGTTTAATGCTGACCGTCCATATGTTCCACCGGATCGTGAGTTTCATTACCCAGTCAATGACAAAACATTCCCCGAAGACATAAGATGTCATTTCGGTAGACTTCATGATCTAAGTATCAACTGTGTTATTGAGGAAATTCTTCCCGAATCTTGGGGTAATCTAAGTGATAAATTACCCATCATTGGCACAATTTGTCTTGATTCTCAGTCCACTTCAGATGTAGATGAAGAAATCATTATGGAAGGACTAGAGTTAATTGTAAATTGCCCATCCTTGCCTTCCATAATGGACCGCAGACCCCAGTCAAAAGCACAGTAACTATTCAGCCAATTCTCATGAATTACCAATTGAAAATTTTGAATTTGGCCAATGTTCACAGAGTCCTAAACTTTCTAGTTCGGATGACTCAAGTCCTCGTTTTTCAACTCATTCAAAGGTTTTCAAGAAACCGCAGTTAAATATTTCTGATTGCGGTTCTGCAAAGACTCAAGCAAAATTGGCTTTTAAAGAGGAACTCAGTTCATGAGGTAAAAAGAAGGATACTGATATCAAAAACAAAAATTTCAAACAAGCCAAGATTTCAAATCAAAAGAACTTCAAAAAACCCACTGCTGCCAAAATCTTTCAAAATTTATGGTAGTCAAAGGATCAAACAAAAAGAAATGTACATCGACAAAAATGTTTTCGAATACTCCTATAAAATTCCAAAAGAATGTCACGTCTTTTCAAAAATATTCCTTAAATGATCCAAAGTGGAAAGGTATTTTACCAACTCCTGAACCTTGAAAATCACATCAATCTGTCATCAGGTCAAAACCTAGGAGTAGGTCACGTGCCAAAACTTTTTCGAGTCCCAAGGGCACCACAACTAAATCCCACCCATGGACCAGTCACAAGACTCCAACCACATCCTCCGGACCGTTGACCAAGTACGGTGTCTAGATAAACGAGAAAAATCTCTCTTTTAGATTTTATCTGCTAAAACGTGTTGCCCAATCCAACCACGTAACATTCAAAAAGTTGTGAAACACCCAGGACTAGGTTTAACAACTGAAATGCAAATTATTCCTAAAACCCATGTGCATGCATCCATTAAGAAAATTTCTCATGTTTCCCCGGGCTCCAAACTTGTTTGTGTGCCCAAACGAACCCTTTAATTCACAGGAAATGTGCAAGGAGGAACAAGAAGAGAAGTATTTAATTGATAGTGCCTGCTCCTTGCACATGACCGGAATGTTAGTTCACGACTTCTGGACAATCTGTAATGGTGGGCACGTCATGTTTGGAAATAATGCAAATGGAATCATCAGGGGTCATTGTGTACTGACCACGAGAAGTTTCTCCATTTAAAGAGTTGCTTATGTAGAAGGTCTCAAGCATAACTTGATCAGTGTGGGCCAACTATCAAAAGCTGGTCATCAGGTTTAATTTGATAGTGAATATTGCAACATAATGACAAATGATAGGAACACCCGTTTGATCAAATCCAAAGCCGAAGGGACAATGTATCCTTTGGATGTCTCACTGATCATTGGAAAACCGAAGTTATGATTCCTATCAAAAGCAGTATCCAAAGTAAGTTGGTTATGGAACTGTAAACTAGCTCACCTCAACTTCAGATACATCAACAACCAGGTCACCAAAGAACTAGTTCGTGGTCTCCTAATCTTGAAGTACAGTAACGATACGTTGTGCCCAGCTTGTGAGTGTATCCTTTGATTTTCGATTCTTCAATCGTTGAACCTTTAGAGCTACTTCATATTGATCTGTGCGGTCCATCTACTGTAGCCAGTCTTCATCACAAGAAATACATTCTGGTTATAGTTGACGACTTTACTCGCTTCACTTGTGTCTTCTTCTTGAGGCTCAAATATGACACACCGCAAATCACGATCAACTTCATAAAAGAAATAGAGCTCCAAATCAAGCTACCAGTCAAAAGGATTAGAAGTGACAATGGAACCAACTTCACTAATCAACTATTGAATAGTTTCTTGGTTTCCAAGGTCATTAGTCACAACTTTTCAGCTCCCTACACACCACAACAAAATGGAGTAGTAGAGCGAAGAAATCACACATTAGTCGAAGCAGCTAGATCGATGTTGAACTTTTCCAACCTTCCTCTCTACTTCTGGGCAGAAGTAGTGGCGACTGCATGCTTTGTTCAAAACCGAAGCATCATTTGCAAATGTCTTAACAAGACTTCGTATGAGGGCGTTAACAACCACAAAACCAATGTTCGATTCTTCCATATTTTTGGATGTAAATGTTTTGTGATTAACAACGAGGATCACCTTAACAAATTTGCACCGAAATAATATGATGGCATTTTTCTTGGATACTAAACTAATAAGGTAGCCTATAGGGTTCTCATTAGACGTACAAGACTGATAGTCGAAAGCTTCGATGTCAAATTTGATGACTATTATGTCCACAACACTGCTCCATCAAATGAAACAAAATCTATACTGGAAAGTGATATCCCAACCTTTTCGGGTCTGTTGAACATAGTTGAAATCAACTATGATGATCTTTTTGATCCCGTAGTGACAACTCATCTCTTTGAAATCCCGGTGTCTCCGGTAGCCCAACAACAACATGCTGAGGTATCTGGTCCAACCTTGTGAGAAGATTTGTCAACCAATACCTCCACCTCGCCGGTTGAGGGGGAAAGTTCAACTTTGGCTCAAGTGACAACTATTGAGGTTCTAGTACCAGAAGATATAGCTCCGATTTCTACCCGCAGAGTCACTATCCAATAAAATGTTTCTTCAGACTCTGAGGATGAAGAAGTTGAGAACATTGACACAAGATCAGATTCAAGGGCTATCAATCATTCGTCAATCCAGGTGGAACCAATGTCATTGGTTCAAAGGGATCTGTCTTCAGTTCAGGGGGAACTCCCATCCTAAATTCAGGGGGAACCTCCTTCAAGAGTTGCAGTTCAAATTCCTACAATCCAAGATACTTCTACGGGCTTCTCCCAAGTCGAGGGGGAACTACCTTCTCCAACCACAGAGTCCTCTAACGTTGAAGATATTCCCTCTACCACAAGCACAGATCACCAACAACCTTGTCTTCACATTTGGACGAAGGATCACTCACCGGGTCAAATCATCGGAAACCCATCCGCATGTATTCAAACTCGATCCTCTAATGATTTAACTGCCCACTTCCATTATGCAACTTTCATGTCCTCAGTTGGGCCTCAAACCATAAAAGAAGCACTCATGGAACCCGACTGGATCACCGCAATGCAAGAGGAGTTAGATGAGTTTGAGAGGAATAAAGTATGGAAACTGGTACCGAAGCCAAAAGGCCACATAATCGTCGATACAAGATGGGTATATAAAAACAAGCTAGAAGAGTCCGGTGCAGTGGTGAGAAACAAATCCCGACTAGTTGCTAAGGGGTACAATCAACTTGAAGGCGTTGACTACGATGAAACATATACCCCCGTAGCTAGAATGGAAACAATACGCATTTTCTTAGCGTATGTGGCACACAAGAACATCAAAGTACATCAAATGGATGTAAAAAATGCCTTTCTGAATGGAGAACTGAAGGAAGAAGTTTACCTGCACCAACCTCCAGGATTTGAGAGTCTAGAATTTCCAAACCATTACTACAAGCTGGAGAAAGCAGTATACAGTCTGAAGTAAGCACAAAGGGCGTGGTATGAGACTCTCTCTGAGTTTCTTGTCACGTCGGGATACAAAAGAGGTGTGATTGATCCCACGTTATTATAATGGCAAATAGTAATCACTTGATGCTCGTCCAAATATATGTGGATGATATCATTTTTGGATCAACAGATCATGGGGTGCTGAATGACTTTGCAAAGCTCATGCAAGTAAATTTCAAATGAGCATGAATAGAGAGATCAACTTCTTTCTTATTCATTCATCAAGAAAAATATACCACTGAGTTCCTGAAAAAAATTCTCAATGGACAATTGTTCCTCATCCAAGGTCCCGATGGCCTTTGGATACAAAATTTCAGTTGATCCTACCGGAGAGTCAGTTGACCACAAAACCTACCGAGGAATGATTGGATTGTTGATGTATCCCACCACAAGTTGACCGGATATTGTCTTTGCAATAGGCTTATGTGCTTGGTACTAAGTTGACCCTAAAGTATCTTACTTGACCGCAGTCAATCAAATTCTCAGATATCTAAAAGGAAGTAAAGAGTTAGGCCTCTGGTACCCTGCGGGCAGTGACTTCAGCCTTCAAGAGTTCACAGATGTGGATCATGCATGATGCAGATTAGATCGTAAACGTACTTCGGGTGGATGCCTATTCTTAGGAGGAAGACTAGTCAGCTGGTCTTCAAGGAAGCAAAATTATGTTTCTTTGTTTACCGCAGAGGCGGTATATGTGACCGCAACCAGTTGTTGTTCCGAAGTTCTTTGGATGAAGATTCAACTTATGGACAACGGTTACAGAATGTTGCGGGTGCCAATTTACTGTGATTCAGAGAGTGCTATAGCGATTTCTCATAATCCTATTCACCATTTTAAGACGAAGCACATCGAACTACGATATCACTTCATCAAGGACCACATCCTCAAAGGTAACATCGAACTCATTTTTGTGCCTACTCACGAAGAAATAGCTGATGTTTTTGCTAAGGCACTTGATGCTACAAAATTAAATGGCTTTCTGGAAATGCTAGGAATGATGAACCCAGACCCACAATTCTTCTTGAATTGATAGCTACCACAGATCATATCTGGTCTCCAAGTGTGAAGGAATTGCTTCTTTTCTTTTCAAATTAAAAACTCTTGAAGCACTCTCTTCACCGTGGTTCTAGAATAATATATTTCTCATATTTTCAGTATACCTAGTATACCGTAATCACTTATGATCAATGTATTCTTTGGGTCTTTTATTTCTTTTATTTCTAATCTTTTTGATCAAGTGTTCTTTTAGCAAATGCTACCGCAGTCATACTACATACTACCGGAGTCACCTGAACCAAGCCACAGTTGCAATAAATAATTCTGCAATCATAACTTCATAAACGACTTGAATAATGTTGTGTGCTATTTAACGAACTTTAATAAAAACATTCTTCAAAAAAAAACATTCATTTGGTCGCACATAACATTCTTGGTCCTTTTCAAATAACTTTCCTTTGTCAGGTTCCTTTTTTGGGTAAAAACAAGTGAATCGTTTTTCCCATAAACGAAATCTTTTCCTCAACCAGTCATATCACCCGGCCGTTGGATGTCAAATCCGTTTCCACTTTCTCATTTTTCACAACGGATAAAACGACTCTCAACCCCACGTTCAGGCGACGAGTGATCATGGTACTGTTAATGAAATAAATGCTCATCTTTTCCCGAAAACATTTTAATTTCTTATTTTAACTGTGGCTGATAATGGTAAAAAAAACCCGAAGGTTTTTTTTTTTTTTTTTTTTTTTTTTTTTTTTTTTTTAACTTTAACAGCTGTAATTAAAGTAATAACAATGATTTTTGAAATCTGGAGGTACAAAACCCCCAATTCTTTCCAAGATAGCCTTTACGCTATATGAATCCTTATGACGATCTTCATCTTCTCCACCTTCTTGCTAAAATCCCTGCAAGTTCTCAAAAAAAAATTCGCAACAATGGTGAAATCCAGTGTTTCAAGGATGCAATCAAAAGCTTTAGGATCTGTTCAGCCAACTGGTTCCGAATCAACCATCATAGATAAAACTCCATCCATTCCTTCAAGCAAATTCAGGGCCATCTTTGAATATCATCCTTCTTTTAACGAAGCAATAAAGTTGATGATCAAGTTTCTCCCAAAACACCCACTGTATGGCGCGTTTGATTCCTTCACTGAAGCAGTTCCAATGGCGATTCTGTTCAAGTGTGCGTTCTCTGCTTTTCGACTAAGCCACAATTTACAAGAAGTTCATCTCAATCTGGTGGATGACTCACTGGTGGTGCTCACAAAAGACAAGTTTTTGCATGCAATCAATCTTAGGGTTCTTCCTTCGACGAAATTCTACTCCCCAAGCCCAAATGATGTGGTATCTACTCTGTACCAAATGGGTTACCAGAAGAGGCTCAAAGGGATTGGCGAATTCAAGAAGAACCAGCTTCCTGCAGTTTGGAGGTTTGTATGCCGTTTCATCATCAGAAGTCTTTTAGGAAGAACGGGTGGAACTGATAACATGGGAATCAAGCTCCTGGAAATCGTTTGGAGTATCTATACAAGGAATGCAGTGAATTACGAATAAATACTGTGGGATGATTTCTTGCAGTACATCCCCAAGAAGGCTCTAAAAGAAGATGCTACAGAGCTTACTTTTGCTCGATTCTGGTCGCTTTGCATCTTTGATCAGCGCAATGAGGCCAAGCTGGATATGGGCAACGACACAAACTTGTTTTCAACTCGCGATCTGAAAAGGTACACTGCCTCTAAAGATCAAACTATTTTTGGACCCCTTAGATGTTTGCCAATGTATATATTGGAGTCCATTGGACACATAAACCTTGAGGTAGTTGACCATATTGTGGCTACGAGTGGTATTGCCCCATACCACTCTTCCCTGCCAAGACCTAGTTAGTCTACTGCAGCCCCTACCACAACACATATCCCCCTGTTACCGCAGATCAAACCACTCAGCCCACACCAAAATGAGTCAAGTCCCTTGCAGTATCCAAGAAAACTCCAGTTAACATTGTGAAAAAGGGAGTCGGTACACCCACGAAATGAAAAGCAAAGACCACAGAAACCTCTGCTGCGGTTCATCATTCTCCTTACAAGACTCGTGATCACCCTATGAATGTCCTTGGTGACACTCATCATGAGTCAGCCTCCGGAGATATCTTTAGGAGAAAGAAAATCAAACTTACCCCCAGTCCAAGCCATATGCAAACCACGACTCATATCGTAGTCTCTCAAAAGACTCCGGTAGTCATTGGAGTCACTGTAGACTCACCCACTCACACCCCATCTCACCACTAGGATACAATAAGTGTATCTGCTTCATCACATCATGGAGACACACCCCAAGTTGGAGACCAAGTGGACCCAATTGTTTCGAGTCGCCCTAAGGTCTCTAGGGCATCACACGTACATGTATTTGATCATGAGGAGTTGCACTCCATTCTTCTTCATGTCACACAAACACTACAAACACCTGTTGCACCGCAGGGCACTTCTTCATCCCTAGCCAAAACAGAGCAGAGGCCAGACTTGACGTTAGGTCAAGGAGACCGAGGAAGCTCTGGAAATCTTATTCCATCAACATTACTTACAAGTGGTCTAGGCGTGGGGAGCACAAATGTGCAAGGAACCATGAACCCGAGGGACACCTCGGTGCGACAAGGATTTAACGGACACAACACTGATGATTCTTGGACTCGATACCGTCCATATACTAAGTCCGGGCTCAAAAAATTTGAAGCTTTTAAAAGGGCAATGAAAGCAAGAAAGGCGCAACAAATCCAACAAAAAAAACAACAAAAAGAGAAGGATATTCAAACTGTTGCTAAATACTGGGTGGAATCCATCAACAATGCCAAAACGGTCCATGATATCCTTTCCATTCAACAATGGGTATCTACCATGGAGGCAACAGTTCCAAATGCTCAACAGATGGAAAATATTGTTGGCGCTTCCAAACCTCCCCCAACTACAGAAATTCATGATTCTAACAATGACAACACCCTAATCGAAATAAGTTCAGCCCCAATGTTTGGATTCGACGACGTTGATCTGGAAGATGTTCAACAGCCTCCCCACTCAGAAGAATTTTTGATGATTTTTGATAATGACGAGTCGAGTGGATCTCAACACTCCACCTCCAAACCCAAGGCGAAGAAGAAAAAGAAGATTGCGGTCTCATGAAAAGAATTTCTCAGTCTCCAGGCCAAAGTTGATCAGATCTTGGCCGTAGTCACCTCTAAAGAACAACAGAATACTGAAGTCCCTACATCGTAATCTCTAGTGGAACAGGTGGAAATTCTCGAGACTAGGGAAAGGATACTTTCTCAAAAAGTTAGTCTCAAGATTGAAATGGGAATCATAGACTTGGATAATCACCGAACTGCAGATCATAAAGAGTTCATCTCTATTGCCGAAAAGCTCGTCAAGGAGATAACTACACTAAAGGATGAGTTCAAAGTCTCTCTTGAAAGCAAGCCACTCACTGCAACAAGATGGTCGAAGAAACTCATAATGCCTATGAATCCAATCTTGCCGTTCTTCAAACCATTATCAACGGTTTACGGTGTTCCTTAACTGCAAACTCAAGTATGGATGAAATCATGCAGCTTACCAAGGAAATTTACCAACTTCTTTTCAACAAAGACATCCCCAACAACCTTCAAATTTGCGAGCAGATGAAGTCCCAATTTAATGAAACTTTTCCAAAATTGATGGGCTTAACCAATGGTTTGCGGAGCAACAAATTGTTACTTCCTCAAAAGGGGGAAGTGAAGACACTCCAAGGTTTCATCAAGACCACGGTCCTTCACACTCAAAGACTCCTTCTGTTTAGCAACATCAAACTCTACCAAGAATTCAACCTTCTCCTACCGAAGAGCTTAACAAACCACCTACTTCATGATCTTCTCCCCCAAAATCACCACACAAATCTCCTCGTGAATCTCATCAATCTCCAACAAAATCAACTTCTCATCACTCCAAACCCATTGAAGAAAAAGAACTTATGTCTTCTGATCATTCAGATGACTCCCCCACAACAACACAAAGAAAGAAAGATTGGAGAGCAACAAAGTTTATGGATAAGATATGGAAAGAGCAAGGGTTTGACACCTCCTTTGGTGAAACATTGATAAATTCTTGGGTGAATCCAACCCGCAGGCTTCTGGATGCAGACTACGTTCCCCATCTCACTTATGCTTAGCCGCCTTCTGATGGCTACTGGGATATTCCCATCTCTCCCAACTCAAAATAGTTTTGTGTTTTTGAACCCCTTGATCTTAATCTTCCTGATGCTCGAAGACTTCCAGTGGAATTTGAACACTTGGGCCTCTTTCATGCCAAGCACGGTTTTGAGTTTGGAAAAATATGGTCTAGTGATAGACCAGAAAGGGTAAAGAACTACAAAGTAAGGAAGTTCATGAAGACTGATTTTGTTTAGCATACCCTAACCAGAAGAGGGAATGACTATATTAGAACTCAGGCTGACTTCGTCTGCATGAACCCGGACGAGATATTTCTGATTGCAAGGGTTCTTCAAGTCAAAGCTGATAAACACCCAAAAGATGAAGATTACTTGCGGAAAAGCCTATGAATTTCTTAAGGCTTTGTATGCGATTTCGGGAAAATTGATGCTGAAATTCATCCGGTTCTTGCCAAGAGGTTCAACTTTCCTAACTTAAAGACCGCACCAAGATTTACTGAAGGTTTTCAAGATATGTCACTCGGAGCAACAAATTATCCAGAGTTAGGAGTCGTTTACAGGAAAGCTCAAAATGGTCTCAAATACTTTATACCGGTGAGGTTGACCAAGGAGCAATTGGATACTACCTTGGCTTCGGTTCAAAGATCAAATAATACAACAGATGAAGTAAAGTTTGAGATAACTAGAAGAACCCTTTGGCTATGTGAAGTAAGGAAATTCTGGTGGATCTTAATCAAGTTCCTGGAGCTTAACAATTAAGGAAGAAAGCTGAAGAGGTCACTTTGGAGGAAATTATTGATACAAAAAGTGACCCTCTGTAGCTAAAGGAACTGCAGTTTGATAAGTTGTTGATACCGCAGTGAGAAGTGATACCGTAGTCTTGTTTGTCTACCGCAATTAAAGTTTGTCTACCATTGTTAAAGAAGATGTTTTGTCAACCACAGTGAACCACAACCACTACCACAGAAATGCACGATGAAGACTTTTAGTTACGTTACTGACTTAGCATGTTAGCTTAGCTTTGTCCAGTGAACCATGCATGGTCACTGAAGTAAGTAGGATATTACTTGTTTATTTCATATGTAACTTTTTGGAACTCTATAAATAAAGTATTCGACTTCATGCAATATACACCTTCAAGATCTTTCTGAACTTTCATTGAAATACAAAGATCACTTTTCTCTATCTTATTATCTTCTGATTATCGAGTTCCACTTCACCTTAAGTTGTTCACATTTACTAACTTGTGTTTGACAGCAAACCTAGTTATAAATCAACTTGGTGTCTACTTGATATAACTTGTTGTCATTTATATTTCCTTTATATTTTCGCAATTAACAATGTAACACTTCTAACTTATTATTGTTGAGCTAACTTGATCCTTGAGATTAACTTATTCTGCAACTATTATCTTGTACTAACGTTTGTTCAAGTGTTTCTAAAAAGTTCTTCTCTCAACATTAATGATCAAGATAAGACCCAATGTTTAATTCTTGGGATTTAGCTTAGGAACCTTATGTATAAGTAGAGAGTTGTACACAAAAAAACACACACTACTGATAACACATTCTAGCTCATGTTATTTTTGCTCTCTCTACACCATCAGCTTTACTATGCAATATTAAATACATCACATGTATTCATTCATTTACTTAATAAAATTATCAAAGGCACCCGGATATTTCCGGCTCCCAAGGTTTTATGCCATATATTTTAGCAAATATCAAGGACTTTCCTTTTATATGTCGTGTCGCATATTGAACGTTTACTTTAATATGTTTCAAATATCTTTAATCTTTTGTTTAACTTGAACATATTCATATTTTTATGCATTTTAATATATTTGAATTTATCTGAAATCTTTTATGAATATTAAACATCTATGCAATTTTACATATCTTGAACATGACTTTTACAACAACGTATCTAACATATTTCAAACATTTTACACTCCTTATTCGTTTCTTATAGATATCATTGAAATTCTGAATATATCAAGCATATAAAACAATTAAAATATTTATTTGCATTTTTATTTGATCTTTAAGATCTTGATTGTTTGTCAACATCTTCGCATCTTTAAGATCTTGATAGTTCCTTCAAAATCTTCTAACATTTTTGAACAACTTAAAGTGTTACAACTTTTCTTCCTTGAATCTCTAAACAAAAGATACTGATTTGGTTACAAAATTATTATGTATATTTTTGATCAAAACATCAATGTTTTTTGGTTATTTATTTCGAACTTACGAATTACATTGTTTTAACATATTAAAGATGAAAATATAAAATATATTAGCTGATTTTAAAAATCGCAAAGTTTACAATTTGGTATATATCGTTGTTTATGATATGCTATTCCAATTTCTCAAAAGGGTTATTATAAAAAACAATAAAAAATAATTCACAATTTTAGAAATCAACGCAACATATTCTTTGAACTATTTAATGTATAAAACTTACTAATTTATGTAAATAATAGTAAAAAAGAAGGAAGTTTATTACATTAATTGATTAAATTTCACATGAAGTCGTACAGAAACAATACCTTCGTTTATTTAATGATTACGAAATCAATCATTTATATAAAAGGACTATATATACTGATTAATGATCGATAAAGTTTAATGAACCAATTAGTTAAGTGTTAAATACAAAGTTTTTGGATAAATTCTACAAAAACGCAAAGTTTTCACAAAAAAACTCAATTGTAACACTGGATTTTGTTTTATCTTAAATTGGACACTCGTTTAACTAATTTATTATAAATATGACCATCGGTTATTTAGGATGTCAATTGATGTGTTAGTATTGATGATATAATATTATGAGTGACAGTATTTGGTGACATTATATTTTGGATGTCAAAATTGAAAGAAATTTTTTTTTATAATGTAGCGATTTTTGTGTTAATTTTGCAAAATATAATGACTTTTGTCAAATTTCCAAAATATAGTAATTTTGGGATAGTTATTCAAAATGTAGTTATTTTTATAAAATATTCATGGATGGTCATTTTGATAAATTAATTATGTTTTATTTAACAACTTAAAAAATCAATAAATATTTAGTTTAATAAATATTTATGTTTAATCTTAGTTACTGATTCTAATATTTATATTGTGGAGATCGTATCGGATGTGAACTTGAAACTTAAAAAAATATACTCATTTGAAAAAGGTCTTCCAAAATCTTCAAAATCTTTAAATAACGGACTACATATAGTTTTAAATATTTATTTTGAGTCCTTTCTCATATTAAATTAAAATAGAGTAATATAAAAGATGATGATTTTTTAACTATATGAATTTATGCACGATCTTTGATATTAAATTCTAAAAATATATCATAATGCATTGTCATAATATATTAATTTCTAAAAATATTATCAATTACAAAAGATATAATGTTGTTATGGTTAATCATCTATTCAAAACTTATAATTTAGTCATCGACAACTGTTTACATATATTTACTGTCTCTATATTAGTTGAAATTTTAAAATGATTATATTAACAATCAAATGTTTACTCCAGCGTGTCATTCAATTATATTAGACATAAATATTTTTTTAAATTAAATATTTATTGATTTTTTAAAGTTGTCAAACAAAAATTATATATTTGCCACCTGTCACTAAATAGTGTCATGTCCGCCAACTGATAATCTAATTCAATCTGTTAATTGGCCACAATGTTAAAATTGAATTTTTATGAAAACTTTGATGTAGTTTACAAAGTTTTTTACTATCATTTACTTTAAATCTTAAAAATATTATGTTAGAATCAATTGACTCACGTCTCACATAAGCACAACCTAACTTTGTTAGTACAATAAATATTACTAGTACAAAATAACAGTCAAAAATATTTTAATAGATCAGAAACATATTGTTTTGAGCATATTATTTCAAAGAAAAGAACATGCCACACCGCTCATTGTCAATATTGTACCCGAAATAATGTCAAGTTTCAAATGTACTATCATTTATGCCCGACGTACATACATGCTTTTAACGTATTAGATTACGACCTTTTCATGTCGTATTTGAACGTAATACATGCTTTGTATTTAAGATGAGTATAACATAAACACTTTCATTTCACAAATAGACGCAACTTTTGCTTTAATATATAATTGAGTGGTTTGCCAATCGCCTTTAATAACGATAGCCTTTTATAACATATATCTCAACAGTTTCTCTTATTATATAAGACAATATAAATGCTCTATTGTAAATTAACTTTTTTTGACTTTAAAATGTTGTTTTTTCTTTAAGGAAATGGTTTATATGGTTGTTGAAAAATTGTATTTGGGGTCCAATCTTTTTTGCCATACGTGCCTAAGTTTGAATTTTGTTTTTGAAATGGTCATTGAGCTTAACGCCATCAATTTTTCTGCTAAAATCATTATGAAAAGACAATTTTACGTTAATATTATTTTGTTATCGTCTTCCTAATACAACAAAGTAAACAACTCTTCCCACCCACTTTATCCTCATCGATGAACACCGCCACCACACCTCCACTCCTATCCTCTTCCTCACCTTGACCTTGTAAACCTGAAAAATCTTGGGGACCATTGGAAATTCAATAGCAATACGTGAACACCTCAAAATCCTAATCCTCTTTCGTTGTTTCATTTCGCACGTTTAATTCTCACATTTCGATGCCTTCACGTAGCATCTAGTTGAGATGAATAACAATCGTACTATGACCTGTACATATTCAATTTCAAGCTCTATTTTGAAGAGATGTGGAAATTAAGAATTTATGCCCAAAATCCCTTGAAGGCCAAGCTTCACATGGCATGAGTCTCAAAGTGATCAACATAAAACATGGACGAAAAACAAAATTAAGAACATATGTACATATCGGCCAACAATCCTTCTTTTCTCCAATGACAATATGTAACACCCGTACTTTTCGCAACCATAATTCACTATGGTTGTGCAAATATCATGACAAGAATCCATGATAAAATAAGATTTTTTAAAAACGTTTATAAACTTTATTAGGGTTTACAACTATTTAGTGTCACTTCAATACATTCCAAGTCTTCCATATCCATCACTGTCCTTTTAAACTTTCAAGATTTCATTATCACGAAAACCACTTTCAATCCATGATAAAATAGGGACTCTAATTCCCAACATAAGCTTTGCAGATAGACTGCATATGCGGAAATTTGTAACTGTGTTTCTCACAGGAAACCTTTTAACGATGTTCCACTCAGAGAACCTTTAACGATGTTTTCTAAAGGAAACCTTTAATGATGTTCCATTTATGGAACCTTTAACAATGTTTCCTGAAGGAGACCTTTTAGCGATGTTTCTTGAAGGAAACTTTTAACAATGTTCCACTCAAGGAATCTTTAAAGATGTTTCTTGAAAGAACCTTTATTGATGTTTCTCGAATAAAACCTTTAACGATGTGGGGAATTCATACCAACGAAACTACTATCTACTAAAAATCCATCCTGGTAGTTGTCACTATAAATCTCTCTTTTTTAATTTCCGGAAATAACTCCTTTTCATACACACAACACACATATATATAGGTCTGTCGGGAACAGGCCGCATCCTAATATGGGTTGTGTCGCATCCACGTGTGCCACCATATCATGCCACATAGTCCTCTCTTGTTCCACATATCCGACACTTGGTTCGTGTCGTGTTTCTTAGTGTCGCATCACATCTATATGTGGCTTCTAAAACTTGCCATGTGCCCATTGGTTTGTCACGTGTCACATTCTGGTGATACGTGTACCGTGTCGTCAATACCTTTCCTCGCTTTACATTCATAAACCCAATGTGTTGCGTTTTCCCTTTTATCTCATATTCAACTAAAGTAGGCTGCCTTTCTCAAATAACAATCTACTTTAACATGCTCATCAAGACTAGCTTTACCCACCATATAGGGCATAGTTAAGTACTTGAAGTTTTGGGTCGTTAAACCATCATCTCCTAACATGATAATTCTTTAAAGATGTGAGGATAAATTGATGTTCCATTTACCCGAAGACAACTCCTTTCACCAATTCAAAGTGGTGGTCAAATACCAAGATCCAAACTCTCGTGTTTGATTGAGCTTATCTCTCTTGTCTTGTGTGTTGATCAGCCGGATACTTAGGAGTAGTCAATTAATTTCGATGATGATTTTACTGTTAATAACATTAGAAACCATATTGATAACATCACTTTGCAAGAATGTGTGACTGTGTCACAACTAGCAAATTTAGGGTCGAGATGGTGTTTCATGTACAAAATTTCCTCTATGTAACTTTATAACATCAAATTAGTGAAATTCAAACTACGATGTTATTTGAGTTCATACGTTCATACATTGAGAATCAAGTTAAAATAGACTCATGCAAGCCCAAAAACTTAATCCAATAGCTAAGCCCAATCCATTTTGGGTCTTGGTCGAAGAATTCTAGGCCCAACACCCTATTGGGCCGAAAACTCTTTCCTTGGGCCCTAGTGGGCCGGAAACTTCTTTTGGGCCTTCCATTGGACCAAAAACTCTCTTATTGGGCCCAAATAAGCCCGAAAGCCATACACATCTTATTGGGCCAAAAACCCCTCCTTTTTGGGCTTTCCTTTGGCCGAAAATTCCTTTTATTTGATCCAATTACACCCAAAAAGCGCCTATAATCTTCGAAACCGCAAACCCTTATTGGAATTAAGGTGTTTTTGACTACCCTTAAAACCAAAAAACCCTTGAGAAGCGTTTAAGGTCGCAAACCCCATAGTTTCGGCTAAGGCTAAAGCAAAAAAAAAAAAAACAAAAAAAAGAGAAAAAGAAATGGGAAAATACCCTTGCCACCTCATGTTTACCTCACATACAAAAAGGTATGGACCAACATACACCCATGCCAATTTGACATCACCCATCAACAAAGTCAAACCCCCTAGCTCCCTTATTACTCACGGCCAAACTCATATACACACACCAAACACTTTACTTCCAACTTCACTCACAAGATTCTTTCATCTCTCTCTCATTTCGTGTGTGTGCCACCACCAAGGGATTTCTTCCACCAACTCATAAGAACTTGGTAAGTTTCTTGTAATAGTTAAGAGATTTTATACATGTTTATGCTAGGATCATTCCATTTACACACCTATTTTCATGTGTAGCTTCTTAGAACATCCTCCATTTTCGAGAATCTCCTCAAACTACACAACTTCTTTCTTCTTCTTCTACCACTCGAAATCTTCAAGGTGAGCTTCATACCCCCATGTTTTCGTATTTTTCATATTTTCGTGGGGAGAATACAAGTCAAGTTTCGTTTAACCATTGGATAATTGCATGTACCTTTTTGTTTATGTGTTTAACCATTGGATAATTGCATGTACCATGGTGTTTATGTGTTTAACCTTTGGGTAATTGCATACATCTTAGTTATGGGTGAAAAATGGAGCAAAAACTTGGATAAAATGTTTCTTAACATGTGTAAATTCATAAAGTAAATGTTGATAACATCTTAGTGTTATAAAAGTTTTGGGATCATGTTGTAGCTCATAATGGTATATAATAAATTTCAAGGTTTTTATATGTATTCTTGTAAAAATCGTGACTTATTTGAGGCACAACATAATAAAATATTTCGTGTTACAAAACTTTTAAACTAGATATGGTGTGTTAAATAAAATTACCAAATCTTGAATATTTCGCTAAAAATAATTTTTACTAGTAAAACAGTCGTAACTATGTTGTCACTATTTCGATGGCTTAGAACCGGAGATCTTATGCTATTTTCATAACTTAAGTTACAATTAGATGTGTTCACTAATGATTATTTATAAAAAGTATTATAAGTAATTTTACCAAATGGTATACAAAACAGAATTCGTGATAGAAAGATTCGCGTGTCATGACCTGTCTATCATAAAGATGTTAAAGCATGAGTAATAAGTTGTATGTCATAAAGTTGTAAAACATGTGTCATAAAACTTCAGTCTCCTAGACTTTCCTTCACCGTACTTACCTAGCGTACACCGTATGTCCTGTAGTTATAACCAGAGTCTCCTGGAGGGAGAGCGAGGTAATTGTGTATAGATCTATACGAGGTTGACACCCCCACATCTAAGTTGTTCGCCACAGCTAGACGGGGCCAGTCTAGGGTGACAAACATCTTACCGAAATTGACGCTTGAAGAACGTCATGACATGCATATCAGTCACATAAAGCATGGTTATAATGACTCACATAGGGATTAACAATACGATTTTGGTTTACAAGAAGCTTACACTTCATCGGTTTTATTAAACTATAAAACTGCAAATCATTTTTCAAGTATTCAGTCACTTACACTTCCGGTCTTAGGGTTTAAGACTACAGTTTTTTTTTTTTTTTTTTTTTTTTTTTTTTACCTCAGAAAATATGGGATTTTCTGGGAATGTACGCTTTACTCTTACAAACAAAAGAAAACAAAGGACATGCATTCATATATTCACAGTTTTGGAACGAGACTTACAAATCATTTTCATAGAAAACATCATATTTTCTGAAAGTACTACGAGAACTATTCTAAACATGTACAAAACCATTTTTATACAAAAATGCTTATGAAAAAACCAACTTTTTAGTTGATGCTTTTCAACACGACTTGTATTCTCAGGGAACCGGTAACAGGTAATCAGCTCTGCTATGAGATCAAGTGGTGCGACTCTATGAAATTTTACTTCTTGTCACTTTTGTGTAACTGATGAACAAGTAAAAAATGTAAAATATGTAAATGTATATTTTCAATGTATGTCAGTTGGAATACTATGTTTCATTCATATTTAATTGTTATGATACTATGCGATGACGTCATCCGCCCCCGGACATTTCTGCCGTCCTGGTTCGGGGGTGTGACAGATTGGTATCAGAGCATTGTTTATAGTGAACTAGTATATCAAACCTTACAAGATATACAACTATAAATACAATGGGACTAAAATACTCTGACTAAAATTATACCTTAAAATTATAAGTATTTTATAAAAGTATACATACATACATACTAGGACAGTGTCATCATAAGAACGAAACCGAAGTCTTCAAATGTTGGACACTACAGTTAAACCTAGACAGTTATATAATCATATCTGGGATAAATATAGCCTGATCAACTATATTTATTTGATACATGACCAACATGTGTTTGGGAGTGACAATGGTGTTGCAACAAGTCTAAAACTTACCTACTATACATGCAAAAGGACATTAGAATCAAACATAAAGTTTAAAATACAATAGGAGTATTTTAGGATACCATATAATGTTGGGTTATGAGAAAAACAACATTCCTATGGTGTTTATGCAAACCCTAGTGCTTGGATCTAGTTTTTCTATTTGTACATGCAACAATTGTCCAAGACTTACAAACCCTAGTCTAGCATACAACAAAATGAATTTAACATCTAATAAAAAAGTTAGAAGTTACCTTGATTGTTTCTTGAAGATCTTGAGATTTTGAGAACCTTATCACCTCAAATGTTGTGCCTCTAATAGATTACAAACACCAAAGCAAATTGGAGATTAATGGAGAGAGAGGAGGAAGGTATTGTCAGCTCTTGAACTCTTTTTAGGGTTGTGGTAGCCGAAAATTGCAAGCTAAGGGGTTCCTTATATAGCTGAGGAATTATGGTTTCAGTCAAATGCTTATCCGGTTGCTTAGGCTCTAAGCAGCCCATAAGAATCTTCCAGAATCAAGCCCCTTGGACGATTTCAACATGGGCTTCCCCATAAATTTTCCAACCCTTATTTAGGGTTCCTCAATCCATATTGCAACTATCACATAATTACAACATTAGTCCCCTTAGTTTTAATTAATCTCTGTTGACCACAAAACTATTTCTAAATTAATTCTTGACCAATATTAATTAAATAATATGATTTCTCTTTTAATATATTATTCATATAATATATTAATAAACCATAATAACCTCTTTCTCTATTATTCATCCAGTCAAGTTGCTCCGGTGAAGGCAACCCAAAAGGACCATGCTACAACCGGGTCAAGTACATACCAAATATAGTTATAGACTTAGACACTAATCCAACAGTCTCCTATATGGATAAGTCTAATAACTATAGATGCAAGTACAGCTTCAAAATCCGATTAGCAATCATAGCTCTCAAAATCTGCTGTCGAACTCTGACTCGTCCTTTAGATAAGGGATCGTATAATCGATCATTCTCAAGATATCGTATGGACAATCACATGGAACATAGTCATACTTGTTATCCAACAATTTGTTTCTCGATCTTTGATTCATCTAACATAGAACTTAATTGAACACATCAATTCAGTCAAGACCGGGTCTAGCACATAAGTCAAACCAAATCATTGAGGGCCCAAGATATCGCTTTTACCCTCGTAGGATAGAAGGAATAGATAAACTTCGACTTATATGCTTTTACTATTTACTCATCAAATCATACACAACAATATGTTTTATAACATCAAGTTACTGATGCGTTTACACATTATCAATGCAAAACCAACTTGCAAACAATAAACCATATATCTAGGTTTAAAGACTATATGAGATTATCCTCTCATAATCACTCGTGATTAATTCCATGAAGTGATTCAAGTGAGCGCGGGTTTTATCCAATAGTCAAATCTTACTTCAAGAGCACTCATGAACGTTGAAGCAAACATTTTCTATGTCTAAACACTTAGACAATCTACAAGCCAGTTCATGATAGTCTTCTTTCATACCTACTTCCAATGTATGAACGATTGTGGACAATTTAAATAATTTTATTATTTAGGAAGTCAAAACATGCAAAGTGAAACAATAGTAAATAATTGACATAAGACAATAACATTACTTATAAATAATACTCCTTTATTTAATCATCAAAATGTCAATTACAATTTTTCTATTACAAGTTTCTATAGCTATCTAATCACTAAAACTAATATCATCCTTCAGCCCAATGCTCCTAGCGTGCTACAAGTGCATAACCCTACTCAGTCCCTTCGTAAGGGGATATGCTGGGTTATCCACTGATGATATACTCTTCACTACGAGGAGCCCCTCTTCTACCCAATATCTAATGAAATGATACTTCCTATCGATATGTCTGGATTTGCGATGATCCCTTAGTTCCTTGGTTAAGCCAACCACACCTTCGTTATCGCGTAAAATCTCCATAGGCTCCTTTATGGCTGGCACAACTCCATGGTCTCCGATGAAGTTCTTCAACCATATCTCCTCCTTTGATGCTTCACTCGATGCTATGCACTCTGATTCATAAGTTGAATCAGCTACGGTCTCCTGCTTGGAACTTTTCCAAGTCACTGCTCCTCCATTAAGGGTACAGTCCCAGCCCGATTGAGAGTGGAAATTATCCCAGTCAGTTTGAAAACTAACATCACTAGACCCTCGCACTCTCAAGTCATCACTCCCACCGAGGATAAGAAACCATTCCATAGTCCTATGAAGGTACTTAAGAATATTCTTTACTACGGTTCAATGTGCTCTACCAGGGTTCCCTTGATATCTGTTGACCATGCTTAAAGCGAAGGCCACATCAGGGAGAGTACACATCATAGCATACATGATTAAGGCAACTGCAGAATCATATGGAACTCGGCTCATTTCTGCTATCTCGGCTTCGATACTCGGGCTTTGAGTCTTACTCAACCTGGTATTGCTTTGGATTAGTAACTCCCCTTCTTGGAATTTTCCATGCTAAAATGTTTCAACACTTTATCAAAGTAAGTACTTTGACTAAGTCCTATTAGTCTTTTATTCCTGTTTCTCACTATCCTTATCCCAAGAATATAAGCAGCTTCTTCGAGGTCCTTCATAGCGAATCACTTCCTAAGCCAGGACTTAACCTCTTGCAAGGTTGGGATGTCGTTTCCTATGAGCAGTATGTCGTCCACATGCAAAACGAGAAAGCTAACTATACTCCCACTGGCTTTGACATATACACATGACTCATCCTTGCTTCGCAAGAAACCAAACGCTTTGAATTTCTCATTGAAACAAAGATTCCATCTGCGAGACGCCTGTTTTAATCCATAGATAGATTTCTCAAGCTTACACACTCTATTAGGGTGTTTTGGATCGACAAAATCCTCTGGTTGAATCATGCAAACATCTTCTGCCAACTTCCCATTAAGGAAAGCAGTTTTGGCATCCATCTGCCATATTTCATAATCATGAAATGTAACTATGGCTAGCATAACCCTTATATACTTTATCTTCGCTACTGGTGAGAAGGTCTCATCATAGTCAACTCCAGGAATTTGAGTAAAGCCCTTCGCAACCAATCGCACCTTATAAGTGTGTACTTTCCCATCCATGTCCATCTTCTTCTTGAAGATCCATTTGCATCCGACCATCTTACGACCCGATACATTGTCAACCAAGTTCCAAACTTGATTGTCATACATGGACTGAATCTCATTGTCCATAGCCTCTTTCCACTTTGCAGACTCTAGGCCTGCCATGGCTTCCTTGTAGCTGTTAGGTTCATCCAAATTTAGTAGTGTACTATCACTAATAAACGTATCACCCTCACTTGTTATATGAAAACCATATAACACAGGTGGAACATTAACTCTACTGGAACATCTAAGAGGTAAGGACTCGTCAATCGGTTCAACAGTTGTTTCCTCCTCGGGTTGAACGCCAGCGTTACAGGTTCCTTTATCACTTGAGTCTTGAAGCTCTTCAAGATAAATTTGCCTCCCACTATCCTCTTGGCTTATGATTTATCGCTCTCGGAAAACTCCTCTCCTCACAATGAACACAACATTGTCACTCAGTCTATAGAAGAGATATTCAAAGGACTTCTGTGGATAGCCGATGAAAATACACTGCTCACTATGAGGTTCAAGCTTTTCGTGAGTCTCTCATCTTACAAAAGCCTCGCAACCCCAAACCTTGACATGTGCCAATGAGGGAGCTTTTCATGTCCACATCTCGTGAGGTGTTTTGGCAACCTTGTTAGTAGGGACCAGATTAAGGATATGGGCGGCGGTCTCTAAGGAATACCTCCAAAACGAGATAGGTAGCGAAGCACGACTCATCATGGAACGAACCATGTCCAACAAAGTTCGATTGTTCCTCTCATCCACAACATTCAATTGCGGTGTCCTAGGTGGCGTCAATTACGAAACAATTCTGCATTCCTTTAGGTAATCGTGGAATTCAAGACTAAGCTACTCACCATTTCGATCGGATCGGAGCATCTTAATTTTCTTGCCTAGCTGATTCTCCACTTCTTTCTTAAACTCTTTGAACTTTTCAAAGGTTTCTGACTTGTGCTTGATTTAGTAGATATACCCATATCTGCTATAATTGTTGGTGAAAGTCACATAGATGTGGTTTGCATCCTTTGTGGTGGATCTAAAGGGCCCACATACATCGGTATGTATGAGATCCAATAAACCCTCACCCCTTTCACAAGTGCCAGTGAAGGGTGACTTGTTCATCTTTCCAAGCAAACAAGACTCGCACATGTCATCTTCCTTATGGTCGAATGAATCCAACACTCCATCCTTTTGGAGTTGGGCTATGCGTTTCTTGTTGATATGTCCAAGATGACAATGCCACAAGCATGGTTTTTCCAAACTATTGGAAGAATCGATATGCAACACATCATTCCCTAAGTTGTCTACAACCATCACAATTTCATATATAACATTACAAGGCAATGCTTCAAAATAGAAAGTACCATTAAAGAAAGCATTAATATAACCTTTTCATTATCAAACGAAAATCTAAAACCTTGTTTATACAAACCATGAAAATATGTAATGTTTCGTGTCATTTCTAACGAGTAACAACAGTTATTCAAATCTAAACCTAACCCACTACTAACCACTAAAGAGTAAACTCCAATGTTGGTGACAGGCGACGCTTTCCTATTCCCCATGATCAAGTTTATCTTCCCAGGCTCCACATCCATACTTCTTCTTAGACCCTGCAAATCAGAACAGATGTGAAAACCACATCCTGTATCGAGGACCTAAGATATTACATGTGATAACTTGTTAGAATGAATAGTGTAAATACCTGCGAAGGATGGCTTTTTCTTCCCATCCTTGATATCTTGCAAGTACTTCGGGCAACTTCGTTTCCAATGCCCTTTCTCATGGCAGTAGTAGCACTCTGCATCCTTCAGGTTGGAGGAGGGTACAATGGGACCAACCTTGGTTCCACTAGAAGAGGTACCATCGTGGGACTTTCCCTTGTGTCTCATAGAAGGAGCCTTCCTCTTCTTACCCTTCCATTTCCCAATAGCCAAGACAGGGGCGTTAGTAGGATTTGATGCAATGGATTTGTCTTTCAGACTACTCTTAGCAGTGCTTAGCAGGCCTTAAAGCTTGCTTAGAGTGACCTCCTCCTTGTTCATGTGGTAGGTCATACGGAACTGGTTGTAACAAGGAGGTAAGGAGTGTAGAATGATATCTATGGCTAGCTCCTCATCGAAGTTAACATTTAACTTCAGCAAGCGGATCCTTCATCTTGGTAGTGATCATCGTTGCGATGATCTCGTACCTTTCATGCCTCGTGCTTTGATAGTACCTATCCATCAAATATTGATGCATCTCGTAGGGGTAGTAGTCCTCGTAGGACTTTTGGATTTCAGCGGTCATTGTCACGAGCATGATGTAATGAACTTTTATAGCATCTCGCTCGTGAGCTTCGTAAGCAATGATTTCTTCGGGAGTAGCAGTGTTGACATTGACTTCTTTCAGCTTCATGTCGACAACATACTCCTTGTCCTCGTAACGGGTGACCATTTGAATGTTGCGGATCCAATCATTGAAGTTGGACCCATCGAATATCATCGTCCCACACAAATTCATGAGTGAGAATGAGCCGGAAGGGGTCAAGCCAGAAGCGTTGTTGTTGTTTGAATTAGACATCTGAAATAGAAAAGAGACAAAGTTTGATTAGATAAGAATCCCCAATTAAACACCCAAATGATAAATTAAGGCTAGTATCCAACAACATTATTTACAATTTAGAAGAGGGATGCCGTAATCCAAACTACAAATAATTTGAAGGTAGGTAAAGGACGATTTACCAATTTCCACCATGAAAAACGAAAAAGAGAACTAAGTTTTAAATGTATTGAAACTCCTAGATCTTTTGAGATTCATTGAACTTTTCAATGACATGTTTAAATCTCGAAATTCCCTTCAAGTTTGTGACTGGGATACCGAGGATCGCAAACAAGGTATGAATAATCATGAAAATGTACTTGGTGCTCTCGATGTCATTTACCACTTAATCAATGTGTCGGTTAATCACACACGCTCCATTGATCTATGATAAACATCGAGCCACCCTTTGCCACCATTGCTAGTCCATATTAGTGTGTCGGTTATCCACGCACGCTCCACTAACGACTTGGCAGGGTGCAAAGTGTAATTTCATGGAATAACATCATTTCACATTTTTCCTAAACAAACTAAGATTTAGAATTCTATAAAAACATTTAGTTATTTTATTAATCATTATACTTTTAATGAAGAATTAGTTTCCCTATCCTACCCGTAAGGCTAACGACCCTCCACCAATCAAGGAAGCCGTGGGTGATAGTGGACACCCATTAAACTGCCATTTTATAGGTAACAACCTTATAACTCCGTTATCAATCGACTTCGTGAATGAGGCCTACTAACGGTAAGACTATCTTAATCACATATATATATATATATATATATATATATATATATATATATATATATATATATATATATATAATAATATAAGGGTTGAATTTTAAACTTGTAAAATTCTAGGGTTTGAAATTTAAATATTTCAAAATTAAAACTTTTAATTAAAAAATTTTAATTCCAAAACTTGTGGGCAAATTTTGAAACTTTTCAAAACATCTTTTAGATCAAATTTGAAAAATTATTAATTAATCATATTGTTAATATTTATCACATAATTTGACCTAATCTATTTCCTTTACAAGATAATTCAAATAAAAAATACAAATAATTAAATTTATCTTATAAAACAAGTAATTACCTTATTTTTGACAACTATCCTTCAATTGAATTAGGATAATCAATACCATATTGAAGAAAAAGAGTTTTATCAATCAAAATCGGTTTTGGTAATTATCCCAATTCAATTTTAGTCAAAATCCCGTAAAATCAGCCACCAGACGAGCCGACTCGTCGAGTCACAGAACTAGGCTTGTAGAGTAGCCCTGACTCTTCGAGTTCATCTGATGACTCCACGAGTCCATCAGTCAGAGGCATGATTTTTTGATTTTTTGTGCTTCAAAATATTATCTATGCATCAAATACAAAGGAGAAACGATCTAGGCTCTTATACCACTGTTGGGTTATGAGCAAAACAACATTCATATGGTGTCCATGCAAACCCTAATGCTTGGATCTAGTTTTTCTATTTGTACATGCAACAATTTTCCAAGACTTACAAACCCTAGTCTAGCATATAACAAAATGAATTTAACATCTAATAAACAAGTTAGAAAATTACCTTGATTGTTGCTTGAAGATCTTGAGGTTTTGAGAACCTTAGCACCTGAAATGTTGTTCCTCTAATAGATCACAAACAGAAAAGCAATTTGGAGATTAATGGAGAGAGAGAGGGGGGGGGGGAGGTATTTTCGGCTCTTGAACTCTTCTTAGGGTTGTGGTAGCCGAAAATTGCAAGCCAAGGGGTTTCTTATATAGGTGAGAAATTAGGGTTTCAGTCAAATGCTTATCCGGTTGCTTAGGCTCTAAGCAACCCATAAGAATCTTAAAGAGTCAATCCCCTTGGAGATTTCAACATGCGCTTCCCCATGAAATCGTCCAACCCTTATTTAGGGTTCCTTAGTCCATTTTGCTACTATCACATAATTACAACATTAGTCCCCTTAGTTTTAATTAATCTCTTTTGACCACAAAATTAATTCTAAATTAATTCTTGACCAATATTAATTAAATAATATGATTTCTCTTTTAATATATTATTCATATAATATATTAATAAACCATAATAATCTCTTTCTCTATTGTTTATCCAGTCAAATTGCTCTGGTGAAGGCAACCCAAAAGGAGCATGTTATAACCGGGTGAAGTACATACCAAATATAGTTATGGACTTAGACACTAATCCAACATATAACTCCCGCACTTAAATCTTCTACATGTTTCTCACACCTCTATTCTCGTGCAGACATCGTGGCTGAAGAAAGGATCGGTTGTGTAGACATGATTTTTTTGAGGATTTTGAACACCACGGCCCCATGGTTGGCGCCTAATTGTTTTGGTAAAATATTACACAAGTATAAATCAACCAAATTGAATGAGAGGTTGTGATGTTTTAATTGTGAAATAGAGAAAGGTAAAGAGAATGACACGATTGTTTACAAGGAAAGCCCTTGATCCTTGCTAGGATTTCCGACACAAAACCTTGGGAGGTGATAATGATCACTTGCCTTGATGATTTTATTAATATAAAATGACGATTACAGAGAGAATTTCAGTAAGTACAAATGAAAAAGTTTGTAGAGTAAGCTCATAGTAGATAGTGTGTATCGTGTGCGAGATACATGTGTCAATTTACAGTCTAAACTAGCTAACAAGATGTTTGATATTCCCTAGATCCTCTATGGACAACTTTGTGAACGTTGTTTGACTTGGTGTTCCGGTTCTTTAGCATAGTTGAAACGAATCTCTGTTGAGAATAAGTCTTCTCTTGACTATTTCTGCACATGTGTTAATTAAGAACGAAATATAACCATTATAAATGTTAGTAAATAATAACGGTAATAGTCGGGATCCTGAGATAGTTGAGGATCCTGAATATCTGATGAGGTTTGAGGATCTTGGCCCTAACATACTCACCTCCTAATGTTGTATGCTGGAGATCCTACCATGGATCAAGGGATTTCATTGTAAGATCACTTGTGCCACTTTTATTTCATTTCCACATTCATATTGATTGCAACACCACAATCTCTCATACAATTTGGTTGATATTTCCTTGATCATTTTTCGACCAAAACAATAACTATTAGCTATCTTGGTCCGTCTAACTGATATTATTAATTATGAAAACAATTAACAAAATGATCATGAAATTAGCTATTTAAATAACTAATTAAATGTTCAAATTTTGAAAGATTTGATCTAGTTATTACTCTCAATGGTCATGAAAATAAATCTAAGCGTAGAATGGTCATGTAATGTTATTTTACACATTAAGGTTCATAATTATATCACTTAACCATGTGGTTTGGTCTATCTTTAGTCTAAACAATTTGTTGTTCATTCATTAGTTAAAATACAAGCATATATAATCAAATTTGTCCTTTGGACTATATAACACTCAATTGTAGGTAATAAAATTGAAACTTTAATACATAAGAATTTATGATCAAACTAACATAATAAATAATAAACCTTTTAATCCAAACTAACAAATCAAACCATAGTATTAAGGGTTCATATACATCTAAGCATAAGTAAAGGGTATTAGCCGATAATCATAAATAATAAATAGAAAGTAATCATAAGAGTGCTAAATGATTAAATGTCAAATCCATGATTTGATCTTTGAAATGAAACTCCAATCATGATCCTAGACTTCGAATTCCATTATTAACTCCAAATTTCGTAATATTACTTGTCTCCCAAGTTGGTATATAAAAGAATAATCATTTGGAAATAGGAGGAAGTATGTTTATAGGATTTTGAAAAACCTTCGATTCATGTCACGATAAGTCATTGGTTGTCTCATGACTTCTAATGTATCCTCATTGTGATCGTGTAACACCCGGTTCCTGGTACGTATTTAATTCCAAGTATTATTGTATTTTACTCTGGGACTTGGCGAGTTGAAGGCCCAACTCGTCGAGTAGACTCGACACTATGCGCAAATTTTAAGTGGCCTACTCGACGAGTTGCGAGACCGACACGACGAGTAGGAGTTGTCTGGACAAAACCCTAATATTTAGGGTTTACACCCTATTTAAACACCTTATGTGGTTCCCTTTGCAACCTCCAACACCCTCAGACCATCCCCACAAAACCCTAACCGTTTTTGAGTGATTTTCAACTCTTTGTGCCATTTTGTGCAAGTTAGAAGGTTGAAGAGAAGAAGAAGGAGCTTGGGATTTAATAAGGAGCAAGGAGATCCAAAGGTTTTGCTTCATTTCCTGCTTATTGGAGGTAAAAAGTCCAGACCTTGCTTCTCCTTTCATTAGATACTCTTTTTGGAGTAACTTAGGGTTTTTGGAAGCCGTTTTGGAGCCATTCTTGGACGCAACCACGATTTTGGGATAAGGACTTCAGATCTGGAACCATTGAGGGTTCCCATGGCATAAAGGTGCCAACTTTATGACCATGGGAGACCCGTGCATCACATAAACCCCTTTTATGGACTTTTGGAGCCAAAACCCCATGTATGGACATCATGTTTTTAACTTTACGTGTAAAAGGGACCATATGAGGAAGGATCTATAGTTTTGATGCACTAAGACCCATTACAATCGACTGTATAGTTTTGGACAAAGGACTTAGCGAGTCACTTGGGTGACTCAGCGACTCTGGTCGCTTTCCCCCCAATACGTCTTATGGAAATGGTTTTGGTTGAGTGGTAGGAACACTCAGCCTGTTAGGGTTTGTTTTGGACCAGGAAATCATAGGACTCGGCGAGTGTATGAACAGACTCGTAGAGTACAAGGCAACGTCCCAACCTCATGAAGACAGAATCAACGAGTTCATAGGGAACTCGGCGAGTCAGAGACTAGAGTCATTCGTTTGGATGAAGAGAGTTCATGAACGAACTCGGCGAGTCGGTTGAAGATAGTCAAAAGGTGTTGGTGAAGATGAACTCGTCGATCTCTTGCTAGACTCGACGAGTAACGATGAGATTATGGTAGTAAGTGGACAAGGGGACTCAGCGAGTTGGTGGACCAACTCGACGAGTCGAGTCAATCAGAAGTTGACTTTGACCAGGGTTTGACCTTGACTTTGACTTGGATTTGGATTGAACCTTGTAAGGGTTATGAGTGTGTACTAGTAATCGAGAAAGGTCGTTGTGTAGGGATTGAGGAGTAGAGACGGGTTGATTTCCGTGCCGAGGACTGTGTAGATACTACACGACATTGAGGTGAGTTACCTTCTAGTAGAAGTGGGTCTAAGGCACCAAGAGTTGATTATAGTTGAGATGATTGTCTTTGTGATAATTATCTGGTTTACTTCTACCTGATATGTTTATGTGCTAGCATGATTATGTTGTATGTGAAAGTGGTAGTAAGAGGGGACTAGTCCCCAAGTTTCGTTGTCAGGACCGAAGGATAGGTCGGGCACGCTAGATATGCCTGACAGTATGTTTATGTTATGATATATGTGGTAGTAGTGGTAAGGGGCGAAATAGTCCCCGAAGTTTGGTTGTTAGGACCAAAGGGTAGGTCAGCACCCCAGAACGGCTTGACATGGTTAGGTCAGCACCCCAGAACGGCTTGACATGGGTAGGTTGGCACCCCATAATGGCTGGATCAAGTAGGTTGGGCGCCCCAGAATTGCCCGACAGTATATATGCTATGTGAGTGTATGGTATGTGGTATGATGGGGGAACTCACTAAGCTTCATAGTTATAGTTTTATGTTTTGTTTTAGGTAGCTCTTCAGCGAAGGGGAAAGAGTCGGCGCGGTAGCTGCACATCACACGCACATCAGATTTCCGTACTATGTGATTCATGGGATTGTAGTCTGATTTTATTACTGTTTGATGATTTGATTTTGAGACATGTTCATGATGGTTTATGGATTGATATGATTTCGACCATGTTTTTTGTAAACGATTTTATAAATTACTTAATTAAAAAACGAAATTTTTGGACTCGAAATTTGGGATGTTACAAGTTGGTATCAGAGCCTTGGTTTAAGGGATTCAGACACACCTTCGGGGTGTCTGGACTCAAATCGAGGATTTGGAAGATTTTTCACAAGAAAAATGTTTTTCCAAAAGATAAAGTGATATGTTTTGAGTAGGAACGAGGTGTGTGATATGCGTGACCGGCCGAGCTCAAGTAAGTTTTCCCCAAGATACCCATACATGTTATGTTATGATATGATACGATTATGAGAACTACATGCTAGATTTGGGCTAAGGATCTAGGAAGGATGCCTTATATGCTTATTGCCTATGTATGAGAACTGCATGCTAGATTAGGGCCGCGGATCTAGGAAGATGCATGATATGCCTGCTATGTGTGTTTTTGAGCTGCGAGATGTTACTGATTAGTTAGTTATATGATAGCTTGGATATAGTATGTCTGATTGGGTTACTCAATGCCCGAATGCCGTTGCTTCGTGCTAATAGGAGTTCTAACTGTCTTTGGTTAACTAATGAATGAATACATCACATTACATATTGTGAGGATTGAATAATTTCAGAAGGTTAGGCTTAGCCCTATTTCACAGCTCTTGTCTGAGTCCAACCGTTGTAGGATAGGACCTCTCATATGAAAAATTATCTGGTCTTAGTAATATGTAATGGTATTTGTGAGATAGTTAGGTAAAGGTAGCAGGAACTTCTTATACAACTGATGGCGGGGAGTGGATTGGAGAGTTACCCTGGGGTAAGCCTAGGATGAGACTAGCAAAGAGTGCAGCAGTAGTAGAAGGGACTTGGTGAAGTTGAAGCAATCCTTGAGGAAAGTACAAATAGATGTGGAAGGTAGTATGGGCTAGTACTACTGAAAGCAGAGGATCCGTACTCGAGTTAAGGAGGGCTAAGATGGAACCTGGGAACTTTTAGAGTGTGTAAGACCTCTAGAGATTATATATGACCCTAACATTTATGTATGGTGATGATTACGCGTCACGGAGCAGGAGTATCAGGATCAGGTTCGGGTTCGGGTTCCAAGCCAGTGGATGAGAGACTATGAAATTTCATCGTGTCTGAGATCACAAGAGGGATCCTTGAGGCGACCCCGATCATTTTTGGGTCGATCAAGGTAGGGATCATAGAGCTGATGGAGGATCGCCTCAGGGCGTTCAGGAGCGACATGGCGCTCAGACAGTCAGGATAACGCACACTGTCCTTCAATGACTTCAGGGGGAGTGGTGTGCCAGATTTCCATGGGGCGAAGGACCCATCGTGGCCAGGAGATGGATTGTAGACATCGAGTCTGCACAGTTGACGAGCTTTTGCCCTGAGAGGTCGAAGGTGTGATATGTTGCAGGTTGTTTGAGGGACAGGGATAGAGATTGGTGGGAGTCGGTTGGTGACTCTTTGGGAGCCTCGGCTATTGAGACTATGACTTGGCCAGATTTTGTAGCCCGGTTCAGGGCTTAGTTTGCGCCAGCTATGGAACTTTAGCAGTTGGCTAGGGAAGTTCCTCGATATGAGACAGATGATTGAGACACTGGTGGAGATCATCACTAAGTTCCAGGAGAGGGCATTGTTGGTGCCCCAGTCTATAGGAGATGAAGAGATGCGGAAAACCCGCTATTATGATATGAAGAGGGCTGATATCCGAGAGCATGTCAGCTTCTCAGCACGCCCGAACCTGGATTCTATGATTTCCAGGTCGAGGGACAAGGAGATTGATTTGGAGCACCTCCAGAAGAGGAAGGTGGAGGAAGGACAAGTGACCGGGGCTTCGAGGAAGAAGCCTAAGGGATCAGACGCTAGGCCGAAGAGCCAGTCGGGCCAGGGCCGTTGTAGGAAATGCGGCAGGCCGCATAAGGGAGCTTGAAGAGTGGGATCTTCTGGCTGCAATAAGTGCGGCAAGACGGGGAATTTCAGTCACTGTACCGCCCCTGCACCCACTGTTCAGACATCAGAGTTGCTGTGTTTCCACTGCAACCATTGAGGCCATAAAAAGGCCAACTGCCCGAGATTGACAGCAGCATCAGCAGCAACACCATTAGTGGCGCTGGCTCTAGCGAGCCTGCGGATCACTGATGGCCGACAGGGCAAGTCAGAGGCTCTAGTGGTGAGGAGATGAGCCTTCCAGTTGACTACCGAGGAGGCACGCGCCGTACCCAATGTGGTGACGGGTATGGTTTCTTCTCCCTAGTTTTTATTTTATGTTACTTATGATATTGATGTGAGATGTTATATGTTATGTTTAGGATCATTCCATGTGAACGGTATCCCAGTTCAGGTGTTGTTTGATTCGGGTGCTACCCGATCATTTGTCTATCTTGCGCTTAGCAAGAGGTTCCATGAGTCTTCGAGCATGTTGGATGGCCCCCTAGAGGTCGAGATAGCGGACGATCGATCATTGCGAGCATCAGAGATTTTCAGTGATTGTGTTTTGAGGCTGTTCGAGGAGCGTTATTTGGTTGACTTGGATTCCTGTCCCGTTGCGTGGGAACAAGGTGATTATAGGCATGGATTGGTTGAGCCCCAATGGGGCGGTGATAGACTGCATGCAATAATTAGTGCGTGTCAGGACCCCCGGTAGGGGAGAGCTGGTGATTCAGGGCGAGAGGCCACAACATGGGCCAACATTATGTTCAGCAGAAAGGGCTAGGCGCTACCTTCAGCAGGGTTGCGTTGGGTATGTCTCTTATGTTGTGGATACCCAGGAGGCGGGCAAGGCATCGGTGAGCGATGTACCCGTGGTGTGAGATTACGCAGATGTATTCCTGGAGGAGCTGCCAGGGGTACCTCTGGAGTGGCAGGTGGATTTCAGGATTGACCTAGTCCCTGGTGTGGCTCCGATAGCCAAAGCACTATCCCGATTGGTTCCTCCCGAGATGCTGGAGTTGTCTACATAGTTGTAGATGCTTCTAGACAAGGGATTTATCAGGCCGAGTAGTTCACCGTGGGGAGCCCTGATCCTGTTTGTCAAGAGAAGGACGGATCACATCGAATGTGTATAGATTACCGGGAGCTGAATAAGGTAACAATGAAGAATCGTTGCCCACTCCCGAGGATAGATGACTTATTTGATCACCTTCAGGGAGCGTCTTGGTTCTCCAAGATTGATCTACGGTAAGGGTACCACCAGCTGAGGATTAGGGAGGAAGATGTACAGAAGACTGCTTTTCGGACTCGATATGTCCATTACGAGTTCGTGGTGATGCCCTTCGGGCTCACCAATGCTTCCGCTACGTTCATGGACCTCATGAACTGTGTGTGCAGACTGATGCTGGATCGTTCCGTGATAGTTTTCATTGATGAAATCTTGGTTTATTCCAAGACACAGGAGCAGCATGAGGAGCACTTACGAGAGGTGTTGGATACTTTGAGGAAGGAGATCTTGTATGCCATGTTCTCCAAGTGTGAGTTCTAGTTGCACGAGGTGCAGTTTCTTGGGCACCTTGTCAACCAGAACGGGATTTTGATTGACTCAGCCAAGGTGGAGACTGTGATGAGATGGGAGGTTCCGAAGTCTCCATCTGAGATTCAGAGTTTCCTGGGATTAGACGGCTATTATCGGAGATTCATCCAGGATTTCTCCAAAATAGCTGTACCCTTGACCCGGCTGACGGAGAAAGCCGTTGTATTTCGCTGGGGGCCTGAGCAGCAGGCCGCATTTGAGACGCTGAGACAGAGATTGTGCTAGGAGCCAATCTTATCCCTGCCAGAGGACGTGGAGGATTTTGTTGTGTATTGCGATGTGTCAATCTCGGGTTTGGGTGCAATATTAATGCAAAGGGGGCATGTTATTGCCTACGCTTCGATGCAGCTGAAGCCTGATGAGGCGAACTATCCGACGCATGACTTGGAGTTGGGGGCAGTTGTTTTCGCCCTCAAGATTTGACGTCATTACCTCTATGGGGTCTGCTGTACTATCTACACGGACCATAAGAGTTTGAGGTACCTTATGGATTAGACGAATCTGAACATGACGCAACGTTGGTGGCTTGATGTGGTGAAGGATTATGATTGTGAGATCCTCTACCACCCAGGGAAGGCCAACGTCGTGGCCGATGCGCTTAGTCGTAAGGCAGCGCCAATCAGAGATATTTTCATGAGGTTGACAGTGGTGACTCCGCTATTGGAGCGGATTCGAGAGGCCCAACAAGAGGTTATGAAGGAGGAACATTGTAAGAGTGAGCGCATTGTGGGACAGGTTTCCTCCTTCGATTATGACAGTTGTGGATTGTTGACGCTACATCGTAGAGTATGTGTCCTATATCATGGAGGTGTGCGCCAGGTATTGATGGAGGAGGTGCACAAATCCAGGTTTTTTATCCATCACGGGGCGACGAAGATGTATATGGATCTTCGTCATGATTATTGGTGGCCCTGCATGAAGAGGGATGTAGCTTGGTTTGTTGAGAGATGCCTGACTTGCAGGAAGGTTAAGGCCGAGCACCATAGGCCTCACGACAAGACCCATCCGTAGGATATTTCGCTGTGGAAATGGGAAGATATCACTATAGATTTCATCACAAAGCTTCCCAGGACTGCACGGGGAGTGGATTCGATTTGGGTCATCGTGGATCAGTTGACCAAGAGTGACCATTTCATACCGATCTAGGAGAGCACCTCAGCCGAGAAGTTGGCCGATATCTATATACGAGAGGTAGTAGTTCGACACGGAGTGCCAGTTTTAGTGATTTCAGACCGAGACTTAGGATTTACATCTAGATTCTGGAAGAAGTTTCATGACGAGTTGGGTACTCATCTGCACTTCAGCACTGCTTTTCACCCACAGATGGACGGTCAGAGTGAGCGGACCATCCAAACTCTGGAGGATATGCTGCAGGCGTGTGGTTTAGACATCGAAGGTAGTTGGGATACTTACCTTCTCTTGGCTGAGTTTTCCTATAATAACAGCTATCATTCGATTATTGACCATCCTCCATTCGAGATGTTGTACGGGAGGAAGTGCAGGGCCTCGATATGCTGGGGTGAGGTTGGCCGGAAGGTCATGGGAGTACCGAAGTGGTACTCAAGACGACGAAGAGGATCCAACAGGTGTAGAGCAGGCTTCAGACTAGTTAGAGTCGGCAGAAAAGTTATGCTGACAAGCGTCGTTCGGACCTAGACTTTCAAGTTGGGGATATGGTGCTCCTAAAGGTTTCGCTTTGGAAATGCGTCATTCGGTTTAGGAAACGTGGCAAGTTGGGCCCCATGAACATTGGACCTTTCAGGGTTATAGCCTGGGTAGGCAAGGTGGCATATATCTTGGACCTGCCAGCCGAACTCAGCCAGATTCACAATACTTTTCACGTCTCCCAGTTGTAGAAGTGTCTGGTAGACGATTTAACAGTGGTGCCTTTGGAGGATATTCAGGTGGATGACAGCCTGAACTACATCGAGTGGCTAGTAGCTATCCTTGACAGGAATTCGAAGGATCTGAGAAACAAGAGGGTGGGACTAGTGAAGGTGCAATGACAGCACAACAAGGGCTCGAAATCGACCTGGGAGCTGGAGGACAAGATAAGAGAGCACTACCCTGAGCTTTTTTTGGATCCAGCAGCAGACTTCGAGGACAAAGTATAAAATGAATGGGCGAGATTTGTAACACCCGGTTCCTGGTACATATTTAATTCCAAGTATTGTTGTATTTTACTCTGGGACTTGGTGAGTTGAAGGCCCAACTCGTCGATTAGACTCGATGCAATGCACGGATTTTAAGTGACCTACTCGACAAGTCGGGAGACCGACTCGACGAGTAGGAGTTGTCTGGAAAAAACCCTAATATTTAGCGTTTGCAACCTATTTAAGCACCTTAAGTGGTTCCCTTTGTAGCCTCCAACACCCTCAAACCATCCCCACGAAACGCTAAACGTTTTTGAGTGATTTTGAGCTCTTTGTGCCATTTTTTGCAAGTTAGAAGGTTGAAGAGAAGAAGAAGGAGCTTGGGATTTTATAAGGAGCAAGGAGTTCCAGAGGTTTTGCTTCATTTCCTATTTATTCGAGGTAAAAAGTCCAGACCTTGCTTCTCCTTTCATTAGATACTCTTTTTGGAGTGACTTAGGGTTTTTGGAAGCCGCTTTGGAGCCATTCTTGGATGCAACCATGATTTTGGGATAAGGACTTCAGATCTGGAACCATTAAGGGTTCCCAAGGCATAAAGGTGCGAACTTTATAGCCATGGGAGACCCATGCATCACATAAACCCCCTTTTTATGGACTTTTGGAGCCAAACCCCATGCATGGACATCAAGTTTGTAGCTTTACGTGTAAAAGGGACCCTAGGAGGCCAGATCTACAGTTTTGATGTGTAAAGACCTATTATAATCGACTGTAGATTTTTAGACAAAGAAGGACTCGACGAGTCACTTGGGTGACTCGGTGAGTTTGGTCGCTTTTTCCCCAAGACGTCTTTTTGAAAAGGTTTTGGTTGAGTGGTAGGAACACTCAACCTGCTAAGGATTTGTTTTGGACCTGGAAATCATAGGACTCGGCGAGTGTATGAATAGACTCGACGAGTCTAAGGCAACGTCCCAACCTCATGAAGACAGACTGGACAAGTTCATGGGGAACTCGGCGAGTCAAAGGCTAGACTCATTCATTCGGATGAAGATGAACGCGGCGAGTTCAAGAACGAACTCGATGAGTCGGTTGAAGATAGTCAAAAGGTGTTGTTGAAGATGAACTCGTCGAGCTCTTGCTATACTCGACGAGTAACGACGAGATTATGGTAGTAAGTGGACAAGGGGACTCGGCGAGTTGGTGGACCAACTCGGCGACTCGAATCAATTAGAAGTTGACTTTGACCAGGGTTTGACCTTGAGTTTGACTTGGATTTGGGTTGAACCTTGTAAGGGTTATGAGTATGTAATAGTAATCGAGAAAGGTCATTGTGTAGGGATTGAGGAGTAGACACGAGTTGATTCCATGCCGAGGACTGTGTAGAAACTACACGACATCGAGGTGAGTTACCTTCCAGTAGAAGTGGGTGTAAGGCACCAAGGTCGGCCCACTAGTAGTTGATTATAGTTGAGATGATTGTCTTTGTGATAATTGTCTAGTTTACTACTACCTGATATGTTTATGTGCTATCATGATTATGTTGTATGTGATAGTGATAGTAGGAGGGGACTAGTCCCCAAGTTCGGTTGTTAGGACCGAAGGGTAGGTCGGGCACCCCAGATATGCCTGATAGTATGTTTATGTTATGATATATGTGGTAGTAGCGGTAAGGGGCGAAATAGTCCCCCGAAGTTTGGTTGTTAGGACCAAAGGGTAGGTCAACACCCCAGAACGGCTTGACATGGTTAGGTCAGCACCCCAGAACGGCTTGACATGGGTAGGTCGGCACCCTAGAATGGCCGGACCGGTAGGTCGGGCGCCCTAGAATGGCCGGACCGGGTAGGTCGGGCGCCCCAGAATTGCAAGGTAGTATGTATGCTATGTGATTGTATGGTATGTGGTATGATGGGGGAACTCACTAAGCTTCATACTTAAGGTTTTCAGTTTTGTTTCAGGCACCTCTTCAGTGAAGGGGAAGAGCCGGTGCGGTAGCTGCACATTACACGCACATCAGATTTCCGTACTATGTGATTCATGGGATTGTACTCTAATTTTATTACTGTTCGATGATTTGATTTTGAGACATGTTCATGATGGTTTATGGATTGATATGATATCGACCATGTTTTCAGTAAACGATTTTATAAATTACTTAATTAAAAAAATGAAATTTTTGGACTCGAAATTTGGAATGTTACAGCTCGACTTCTTAGGCTTGGTCGCCATGTGTCTAGTGATGTGTTGTGGCGCATCTTTGTGAAATTAGGCAACGTTTTATTATTTTTTTATCCTTATCAACTCCATTAAGCTCCAATCCTTTCCTTTTACTTCCCAAATATATATATATATATATATATATATATATATATATATATATATATATATATATATATATATATGTATATTTATTTATAAGGCCATATCACACCCACCACCATCACGAGAGCTCATGTTCACATCGCTCACCCCTCAAGCAATAGTTCACACTCCCTACTCTTCCATGACCGTTGTGTATTTTTTTATGCACACTCCTCTACATGTGTTGTTCACGTCTCTACATGTACGTCTCTTATTTATCTCATCATTTTTTGTCCAATATCATCTCTCCTCCACAGGTGTTGTCCTAGTCGTTTCAAACATAATTTTTTATTTTTATTATCTTTTGAATCCGTTTAGGCTTAGGGTTTGAATCTAGTTTTAGAACGTGTTTATCCTTATGTTTTTAAACAAATTAGACTTCTGATATATACTTATGTTTTTGCATCCTTCTGCTTTGTTTTCTTTCTTTAGCTATATATACTTATGTTTTTGCACCCTTGTGCTTTTTTTTTTACTTTATTTAGCTTTTATTTTGATTGGCATTTAGAAGATTTCAGGCCAATGATATGTTTTTATCTAGTTGAATACTTTCATTCATGTGGGTATCTTGATTTTTACTCTGAATATGAATATCTAAAACCCTTTTCTTCTTATTTTCCAACAATTTTTGTTTATATATGTATTCATAGATGATATCCCTAATTTTCCATGATTCAAAACTTAAAGGATGTTAAAAAAAATTAATTACAATTTTAAAGTTAGATACATTCCTCCTAATTGCAAATCATTGGTGAAAAAGAATTCTAGAGATCAACTATGAGGCTTAGGAAAGATATACTTGTAAATTATGATTTCATCTCTTGGATTTATGATTTAAATATATTAATGATATTATAAGAATGATAATGCATGTTAGTACAAAGTATTTGATGCATTACCATCCATAAAAGTAACTAGAAATAGTTGATGAAGTATTATATTTAAATTATCAAAGTACATTGCCATTAAAAAATTACATGTTTTTGGCATATTTGAACAAAAAAAAATATCTTTCTTCTAAGGCTTAAAAAAGATAGCTCGTCTTTTAGTTTGGCTTACACATCCTCTCTAGTTTCTTCAGTTTTGATTTGTTTAGCTTCTAGCCCCCTCTATTTCTCTTCCACGGACTTGGAATTGTTGTCTAAATGATGAATTGATTTTACTAAGTTTAAGAACCTTCATTTAGATAACTAGGGGTTAAACAGTGGTTAATTACTTATTGGTTTTCTCTCCTTTATGTGAGTTTTAAGAATCTATTCGTTATTCGTGTTGGAATATTAGATTTACCATAATTATAAGGTAAGCACCTTACCTAAGAACAAATGTCCTTGGTAATATAGTATTTTACTTTGAATTTTCCATTTATTTAAATCTCTGTATACATAAATTATATGAAATTCTATATGTAATACATTGTGTATCCAACAAATGATTTTATAATGAGTTTGAAAATTAGGACAAATCTTCTTGTTATGATTTGGTGTTTTAATCATGAACACGCATCTCTATTTTAGGATGAGTTTAAGACTTGTTTGGGCACTTGTGGCTCCCATAACTAAATTAAAACTTTTAATATTTTTTATATGTTTGTGAAAACATTCTAGATGATCTCACATGCACGTGCGAGTTTCAAGCCCTCATGTAGAACATGGGTGATTGTTCACATGTTACGTAGTGATACGGGCTATTAAGTGTTTAGTGTGCTTTATGATATATTTACACAAAATCTACTGATTGGGTTTAGAATCATGTTATGTATTGCAATCTATTTACAATGTCGTTTTTATATTACTGAGTTTTTTTTCATGTTATTAATTATTGAGTGTTCATATTGTTAACATTGTATTTTTCTTTTTAGATGTTTCTTTCCTCAAATATTCAATTCTTACTAATATTTTTGGTTTGAAATTTTTCAGGGGTTTCCGTTGTGTATGGAATTTGGAAGTTTCTTGCTTTTAAGCTATGTCTAACCCACATAGTGCTCACTAAGAACCTACCCTACCTTTTTTCACGTACTTTTAGATTTGTAGGTTAGTTTAAACTAAATATGTAACAAGATTTTGGATATTCATAAGACTTAATTATGATATGTTAATATGGTATTACTAAACTTGTTTTGACACTTTTAAACCCTTAGAACTTTTAAAGATATTTTGAAATTTGAATGTTTTGTACCCTATCCATAATTTAATTGTTGTTAAATGAGTTTAGTCTGATAAGAAAATATTTATTTAAAACTACACATACAATATGTGTTTCAATCGGTGTACTTGTATGTAATAGTCTAGAATGGGCTATTAGGATTCTGTGTATTTCAATTGGAAATCCTTAGAAAGTGGTGATCACAAGAAGCATTTGGGTTCCAGTAAAGGAACAACCTACTAGTATCATTCACACCGTGGAAGAAAATATTATGGGTGAAAATATTAGGGTTCAATCAACACCGCTTTTGATTGATATTAATCAATGGTTGAAACTATGTTCGCCCAACATGAGAATAATATGCTTGGTATATTTCAAGGAATGTTAAATTGACATGAAGAAAATGTTAAGGAAGACGTGATAAATTTTATAAAAGGTAGGTCAACTAACATTATGAATGAATTAAATAAAGGTAATTCTAGAGTATCTTATCCTAACATGGATAATGACCTACCATTACGGGATGCCAACTCCCACACTATGTTATGACAATCGATTTATTATGATCCATAACTAGATACTTGAAATAGAGATGGCCTTTAACACTTTCTAGTGTTGTGATAATAAAAATATTGTGGTGATGAAACTCAAGAATTGAGCCATGTCATGGTGGACTAATCTTAAACAAACCGTTAGTTATTGGGTTTTGAAAAACTTATCATGGGATGAATTCTTGAAAAACATCAAAGAAGACTTTGTCTCGACATAAGAAATGTGGAAACTAGAAAACAATTACATTGGGTTGAAAAAAATAAATGATGACCAACATAGATTACAACACAAAATTCCTTGATCTTATGACTGTTGCAAAAAAATTAAGGCCAAATGAGGATGAAAAAGTTAGTTAATATGTTGATGGATTACCATGGACTTATCAACTTTACATGAATGAAATTGTAACGCCTGCAAATTTAGGCTATACATTTAAGATATAATAGATAATCTAAGCTAAAGATGTAGTAGTCATAATGACTATCTCATCGATATAAGGAGCACTTAAATCTGAATTTGTACAAAGAACTTATGTTTTTTCGAAGTTTCGCAATCAAAACAAAACAAATATGCGTGTCATAAAAGTGAATTGGAGATAGGTTGCTTATTATCCTAAGTAATCTAAATGAAAGTGATAGTGATTGTAAAAGAGAAAACGTGAATCTTGAAAACTCTCAAATCTGACTTCATATGAAGAAGTTATGATTTTTTGAAGTTTCAGCGCAGTTGTATCAACGTAAAAACCAAAATTAAAATCGGTTGATTGTTAGGCAAAACATCTATATGTGAATTAAAGATATAGTAAATACAATCTCATCAATATAAAGATAATCGAGAATGGAATTTGTATGAAAGAGTTATGATTTTTATATGTTTTTTAGTAGTCTAAGCCCTTTAAAAATATAAAATTAAAAATAAAGCGAGAATTAGCCGACAGAGTCTAAATGAAAGTTGTATTACTCGTCGATAACTACACGTGGATATAAAGAAAATAAAAAACGGAGCTCATATGAGACTATATAAGTTTTAGAACAATTATGTGCATAAGGTAGGTAGGTGTGATGCGCCCTTCTAGAAGGTGGGGCGTGGACCACCACTTTTTCGACACATTGCAATACACTATAGGAACATCTTAGCTGGAGGGCGCGATGCGCCCTTGGATAGGCAAGACGTGCCTGGTCAAAATCCTGCTATAAATAGGCAACAACTCCCCATTCCTTCCCTCACATCTCCAAAACCATTCTTTGGAATTTTTACCTCTCGATTCCGAACTTTCCCTAGATTTTTAGAAGTTTTTAGCAGTGCTCTGAGTCTTTAGAGAGGTTGGAAAATAGAATATTTTGAGTCGAAATTTTGCTTGCGAACATTCTGGTTTTAGCTACGAAATTTCTATTAGCTATGATGCACTTACTATACTTCAAGTGTAACTTATATTTGTATTTATAGTCGTTATTATGAATCAATAAATAAGATTTATCAGTGATTCCATGTCATAGTATTGATTGATCTACTGATGTGAATGATGTGTAGGCTAGATTTAGTGAAGTGTTTAAAGTGGGATTTCCAAACAGTATACTCTTTATACCAAACGCAACCTACCTACGATATGATCTTACCTACTTATTCCTTATCATATATAGATCAATATTAAGATTATTGAGGAATATATAGTATCGCTATTATTGTCGCAAGGAATATAAAGACTAAGACTTAGTGATATTCGTACCTAGGTCATATCAAAAGGAAAAGCTAAGGATCAGGCAAATCTACCCTAATCAATTTATACTTTTTAACAATTGAGTATGTAGTTACTTTCATCTTACACATAAATATGAAGTATTTATAGATTAAATGCTATATGTGCTTATTATATATTAAGGTATTGTGTGTTAGATGAATCAATATGAGATGTTTTTATTTAACCATATATGTGTTTTCATACTCATAATATATTGGGTAACGATGGGTGATGAGAGATGAAAAATAATGAGGTGAGGCCACGACTTTACTAGTGATATGTGATGTAGCTATCTAACGGAGTATAGATGAGGACCACATACTATTCTAGACAATTTAATGGAACACTGGCATGTTCGCAAATTGTAGGTGATGAGCTACATATTCATGTGATGTATTCTATTCCTCACTGACATGTATTGCGGAGGAATCCCCAAAGCAGTATTGTCTAGACCATGTTTGAGATGATCCTTAGGACAGGTCTTTAGAGATGAATATATAAGAAAAAGAGGATGGGTAATCAGGTTAACTATTTGATGTGAATGTGTAATTAAACAAATTGATTTTAATATTGTGGTTTGAAAAACCTATGTACTCACCAAACTTCCCATCCTGACACACTTAGTTTCTTGTATCATAGGTAACGATACGAAGGTATATGGATAGTGATGTTTGGATTTGATGAGAGATTCAAGGAGATGTATGCCATTAGTATAATAAGATGTTGTAAGGTCCGTTAAAACAAGTTTATGCTTATGTTTTGTACCAGTTATGACATCCCAAGTTTTTATACGAAAATCGTTTCTTCGAAAATGCTTTTATCTCACATTATTATTATGGGAAAAATTTTGCATTTATAAATAATACTTTATTTAGAATAACCATAAAGTCATGTTTTAATTGGCCGTAAAAATGGAGATATCACAGTTGGTATCAGAGCATTAGTTTAAATAAACTAGGAATTTTTTGGATTTCTAGACATAAACATAGAACACTAAGCGGTGATCGTGAGGTGTGTGTCTGTTTTATTTTAGGTTTGATACCTGAATTGATACAAGCGCTAGAATACTTTAGTTTATGTGCCTTAAATTTATAGTATGTGCTAAATGATCAATATAATAGTATGCTTTAAGCTGCCTACCTAGATTGCTATTTGAGAAGATATGTTGCCGACCTTGATTTGGAAATTTTATGTGTTCATGATTCTAAATGTATAAATTAATGTATTAGAACTGACATATAACTTTTCGAGGTGATAACGAGGATTATGCATCTGAAGTATAACAAAAATCTTCCTTATGATAATACAATCGTGTCACAATACACATAGCACCTGCTATGGTGTACATAACGTTATGGTAAGAACACGTAAAGGACTAGAAAATGGTAACATAGATTAGCAACCTAAACCGTGACATATGATTGCATATGCGCCATAAGCTGTGTTGGTAGTTGAACCAATCACGATGGTAGGTGTTCAAGCTATGATTTGAGCAATGCTAGCTAAGCAAATAGAGGAGACCAGACAACTGCTCTAAAGGAATATGAGACAATCCAATGCACCGATTGCTAAAATGGTGTTGAATGATGTTCAATTTGAAGAAGGAAGCTATAGTGGGACTATATATCAAGTTGAACAACCAGTGGTTAGGAGGAACCACCCAGAGGGATAAATTGATAGGAACAAATGCAAGTAGAAGGACATTACAACTTTCAAACAATCGACTTTTAATGGGAAAGAAGATCACACTGGAGTTATGGATTGGATCTCTGAGATGGAGTTAACCTTTATAACTTGTGTTTGCAAGGGCAAGTTGCAGACCACTTATGATGTGTGATAATATAGGGGCGGGGTTGTTCATTGGTGGAACACATTAGGGAAGGTCATAAACCCTAACGAGCCACTACAGTTGACATGGGCAGAGTTCTGGATACACTTCAAATGCAAGTTCCACTCAAACCAACATATTATAGAGATGAAGAACGAGAATCTAACATTAAATAAGGGCAACATATCCGTTGATGAGTACACCTATGCCTTCACATACAAAATGGAGTTCGCTTTGTGCCTCGTACCTCACGAGCTAACAAAATTTGATAAGTATGCGAAGGGACTACCATGGGAGTACATTGTTCTAGTACGTCAGGCTCCTACTCTTGAGGCATCCATATGGGTTGCAAAATCTATCGAATACATGATGAAGGGAAGAATCGCCAACATGGCTAAAGTTGCCGAGAAAAGGAAGGGTGAAGGATTTTCAAAATCCGATAAGAAGAGTAAATTCTCGAAGTCTAGGCCCAACGAAAAGAACTCGGGTGGTAAAATGAAGCCTGGTGGTGTGAGAAGTGTAAGAACAAGCGCTTTGGGAGATGTGACAGAGAAGTGGCCTACTACAAATATGGAAGGACTGGTCACTATTCCAAATATTGTACGTCCGACAACAAGAAATGTAACGAATGTGGAGGAAGTGGGCATATTTCAAACGACTGCCTAAAGAAGAAGGAAGCTACAAAGTTGAATATGCAGCCAAAGCCAAGGAAAGATCATTTCAGATGTCCTGGGAGGCAGCAAAAGATGAAGCAGATTAAAATAAGGATGCTACTCAAATGGAGTCCAAGTAATGAAGCAGTCATCCCATATGGTTAGTACTATGTGATGTAAACCTGATGTAAGAGGCATAGAGTATGGTGAACTTGAATAATATTATAATCGTTTTCAAGAAGATATACAATAATTGACAATGCTATATCATTCGATGTGTTAAGTTGGTACGTGGTTTTCTTTTATGGTGACTTAGGGACTGCGAGACAATTCTTGGGACAAGTATGAGTAGGTGTTAAAGTTAGTATAGGCTTATACTACCCAAAGCACAAGACTCGCACTTGGATCAAGAAAATTCACAGGGTTTCTAAAACACTAGTAGTTGTGTTCATTTTCCCAATTTTCGTCGTTACCTCATTTCGGTAATGACTAAGAAAATGAATCTCATTCCAACCCTAGTGGTCATAACGAATCGAGTCCAATTAAGATAAATATGAAAAATAAGTGACCGGTTCAGGGAATCATGTTCGATGTAGTATCCAACTTTAGTTAAGAGGTTGAAGGAAAAGAGAAACGAAGAGATCAACGGAAGTGTTGCGGCCGTCATTAAATACAAAGCAGCCTATAGCTTGAAATGTTACCTGATATGGCCATATTATATCACACTAGAACATGAATGAAAGTGTCTTTCGTGCTAGAATTTGACTCATAAAGGCCTGCGTCTAAAAATTGCATCCTATGATGAGAGATCATTAGAACGTGACCATTCAGTCAGCTATTGTAGCCGAAGTAAAAAAAAATATTATCGTGGGTTAAGTCTGTTTGAGAAGGAGCAGGATTCTTCAATGAAGATCGAGTTTGTAATTTGAAGGTTTGGACTAAACTTCCAACAAATAATACAGAGCGGGTGCAAGTTTGGGTACCACCAGCAGTTAAGTCAAATAGTTTGATTCTCGTTGGTAAATATATAGGAGTTATGGTTATTGCTTAGGATGAAAAATTCACTCGCGAGATCATTATCCAACCATGTTTTGTTGATGATTTCAAGACCTAAACATCCAAAGGGAAGATAATTATAACGCCCACAATTTCAGATTAGACATTTAAGATATAATAGATAATCTTAGCTAAAGATGTTGTAGTCGTAATGACTATCTTGTGGATATAAGTAGCGCTGAAATCTGACTGTGTATGAAGAATTTATGCTTTTTCGAAGTTTCACGATCAAACCGATACAACTATGTGTGTCATAAAAAGTGAATTGGAGATAGGTTTCTTATTAGCTTAAGTAATCTAAGCGAAAGTCGTAGTGACCATAAAAGCAAGAGCGTGGATATAGAGAATGCCTAAATCTGACTTCATATGTGGAAGTTATGATTTTTCGAAGTTTCAAAGCAGTTGTGTCAACACGGAAATTGAAATTAAAATCATTTGATTGTTAGGCAAAACAACCTAACGAGAGTTGAAGATCTCATAAATACAATTATGTTGATATAAAGACAGTCAAGAATGGAATTCGTATGGAAGAGTCATGATTTTTATACGGGTTTTAGCAGTCTAAGCCCTTTAAACATATAAAATTTAAAATAATTTGATAATTATCCGATGGAGTCTAAATGAAAGTCGTAGTACTCATTGACAGCCATGTGTGAATATAAAGAAAATCAAAAACGAATATCATTTGAGAAAGATACGATTTTTAGAAGTTTTTCAATGAGAGCAACACATATGGTAGGTATGTGTTGTGCACGCTTCTAGAAGGTGGTGGGTGGACCACCACTTTTTCGACACGTGGCGCAAAACTGTTGGAATAACATAAATGGAGGGTGTGGTGCATCCCTTGATAGGCATGACACGCCTGGTCAAATCTCGAGTTTGAATTTTCCCTAGATATTGAGAAGTTTTTATTGGCACTCCGAGTCTTCTTAGAGCCCAACATATAGAAGCTTTCAGGTTAGAATTCTGCCTGTGAACTTTATGGTTTTAGCTAAGAAAATTTTGTAAGTTATGATGCACTTAATATACTTCAAGTGTAACTTATAGTTATAGTCATAGTAGTTATTAAGAATCCATAAATAATATTTATGAGTGGTTCCAATTCATACTACTGATTGATCTAGTTAAATTAATAATGTCTAGGCTAGATTTAATGATATGTTTAAAGTGGAATTTCCAAAACAATATATTGTGTATACCAAATGGACCCTACTTCCGATATGATCTTACCTGGTTATTCCTCATCAGATATAGATCACTATTCATTAGGCTTATTGAGATATATAAACAATTGATATTATAGTGGCAAGTCATGTAAAGACTAAGACTTAGTGATATTCGTACTTACGTCATATGAAAATTAAAAGTTAAGGTATCAGGAAAAGCTCTACCCTAATCAAGTCATCCACTTTAACAAGTGAGTGGATAGTTAATTTCATCTTACATATAAATATGAACTATTTAGATAATTCAGTGTTATATGTGCTTAATACATGTGATTAAGATGTTCAGTGATGGATGAAACAATATGAGATAATTTTATTTAACCAGATAGATTTTTTCATACTTATAATATATTTGGTAGCGATGGGTGATAAGAGATGAAAAATAATGAGGAGAGGTCATGACTTTACTAGCGATGTGTGTTGTAGTCATCTAACAGAGTATATGATGGGTTTTGAGCATTCTAACACTCCTATGGTGTACATGCAACCCTAGAAACCTTGGATCTATGTTTCACTAAGATACATGCAAATAATTATTTTTTCCAAGGTTCTTATCCTAACTAGCATGGCATGGGGTACTTGAATCAAATAAAGCTAGTAGAATTACTTACCTTGTAGTAGTAGTAGTTGATTGCTTGGAGTTTGAGAGCCTAGCACCAATAATATAGATGCTTCAAATGGAAGTCACAAATCACCACAAACTTGGAAAACTTAAGAGAATAGCTACAACCTTCTTGAAATCGACCCTCTTAGTTTACACACATCAACTAGTGTGATTTCAAGAACCAAAGCCTCCTTTATATAGTGTGGTGGATTAGGGTTACATCCATGTAAACCCTAATACCCATGTCTCTACATTTCCATGAGATCCATGGGTTAAAGCTCCATGGAGTATCCATGGACTTTCCATGCAAGCCTAGTGTTCGAATAGTGTCTAAGGCTGCAACTATATTAGGCAAGTATTTGACCCGGTTGTGCATGGTCCTTTTGGGTTGCCTTGACCATATTAACTTGACAGGATGATTTATTATGAGAGAAGGAATATTATTAATATATTATGAGAATAATATAAGGAATAATAATATTGTTATTTGATTAATATAAGTCATAAATTAATTAGGAATTAATTTGGTGACTTAAGGAGATTAATTAAAAAGAAGGGCTTTAACTGTCAATTGTGTGATAGTTGTACTTTGGGCTATAATCCCTTATGGATAAAGTGGGACGGTTTTGGGGCTTCGGATAGGTCTTGAAATCGTCCAAGAGCTTCCCAATTAGGTTATTGGATTGCTTAGGGCCTAAGTTATCCAATTAGGGTTTAAGGGTGAAATCCTAGGAGCCTTACAAGTATAAATAGACCCTAAGGGTTAAGGAAATGGGCACCTATGCTTTAGAAGAAACTCTGGCCGATTTTGATGCCCTCTCCTCTCTCTCAAATAATCCTCTTGCTAGTTGGTGTTTGTAAGCCATTAGAGGAGTGACAATTGTGACTCTAAAGCTCCAAGGACAAGAAGATCAAGCAAGTGATTCAAGGTAAACTTCTAATTCTGATTTCTTATCGTTATTATACTCTATTAGCCATTAGAAGTCTTGGATTCAATGTATGTTTAATTAGAGAGACCTAGATCCAAGCATTAGGGTTTGCATGTGCACATAGGAATGTTCATATGGCTAAAACGCATCAGTGGTATCAGAGCCTGGTAGGTTTCTATTGAATTGATGCATTGGTTGCTTTTTTGATGCCTTCAAAATTCGAATTTTGTGTTTCTGCCTGATGAACTCGGCGAGTCCCATAGTGGACTCGGCGAGTAGGCTAGACTCGGCGAGTCCATTGTGGAACTCGGCGAGTCCAATCGTCAGGAAGAGCTAACTTCGGGATTTCTTGCTGTTTATCTTTTAGATACTTGCCTTAATCATATTAGGTCAATATAAATCCTATTTTATGATATATATGAGTATACTCTTGACCTAATTGAAGATATTTATCAATTAATTAAATATTAATTTTCTTACATGATAATTGATTAATTATTTTAATTAAATTGGTAAATTGTTTTGCAAGAAATCATTAAATAAATCAAATATGGATAATTATGTGATTAAATGTTAATTTAGATTATTTGTTATTTGATCCCCTATGTTTTGGAAAGTTTAAAACTTTCCCTCAAGTTATGAAATTAATGTTTTGTGATTAAAAGTTTAATTTAGACAATTTAAATTTCAAACCCTAGAATTTTACAAGTTTAAAATTCAACCTTATACTAATATAATATTACAAGATTAATATATATATGTGTATAATTAAAAATGCTAGTCTTACCATTAGTAGGCCTCATTCACGAAGCCGGTCTATAAGGTGGGTATAAGGTTGCGGCCCATAAAATGGCGCTTAATGGGTGTACACTCACACCCACCGCTTGCTTGATCGGTGGAGGGTCGTTAGTCGAACGGGTAGGATAGGGCAACCTCATCTTCTCATTAAAAGTATAATATGAAATACAAAGTAACTACATGTTTTTCAAAATTCCCAATCTTAGTTACTTTAGGAAAAAGTGAATTGATGCAATCCTATGAAACTACACTTTGCACCCTTGCTAAGAAGTTAGTGGAGCGTGTGTGGTTTACCGGCACACAAATTGGTTCTAAGAAAAGGTGGCAAAGGGTGATTCATTGTATATCATAGTTTGATGGAGCGTGTGTGGTTTACCGGCACATCGAATATGTGATTGTTACAATGAAGGCACCATGTAAATTTGCATGGTAATTCACACCCACTTTGTGATCCTCTGTATCCCAGTCACAAACGAGAGGGGCATATTGAGATTTAAACATGCCATTGAAAAGTTTCAATGAATCTCATCCAAACCTAGGAATTCTCAATACATTTAGAACTTAAAGTTATGTTTTCATGGTGGAGAATTAGTGAATCGTCATTCACTTACCTTCAAATTATTTGCATGTTAGATTACGGCATCCCTTTTCTAATATGTAAATATTTTTGTTGGATCCTAGCCCTAATTTTCTTATTGGGTGATTATTAGGAATTCAAATTCTAATCTATCTTTGTCCTTTCTATTTGTAGATGTCGAACGCGAACAACGCTGCTGCTAGTTCGTTCACATTGATGAGCCTTTGCCAAAAGGTGACTTTCGATGGAACGAACTTTAGCGAATGGATAAGATACATTCGCACAATTTCTCGCTACGAGGACAAGGAGTATGTCCTCGATGAGAAGCTCGAGAAGATCAACCCTGAAATCGCTACTCCGGCTGATTTGAGACTCATGAATGTGATGCGACGAAGGTCCATTTCATCATGATAGCCACAATGAACGCCGAATTCCAAAAGTCCTATGAGGACATGTATCCGTACGAAATGCATCAAGACTTGTTGGAGAGATACCACCAAAACGCGAGGCAGGAGCGTTACGAGATCTTCACTAACATGATCTCCGCCAAAATGGGTCATGGAGAATCTCTAACCGTGCACCTGCAAAAGATGCAAAGGTATGTCGATCGTCTTCACAAGTTGAATGTTGACTTTGGGGAAGACTTGGTGATCGACATGATGTTTCACTCTTTGCCTCCGTGTTACAATCAATTTAGGATGACCTACCACATGAACAAAGAAGAGGTCACCCTAAGTAAGCTCCAAGGTCTCCTTAGGGTTGCTGAAAGCAACCTCAAGGATAAGTCTATTGCACCCACTCCCAATCCACCCGCTGCTCCTGTTTTGGCCATTGGGCAAGGAAGAGGCAAGAAGAGGAAGGCTCCATCTAAGAGCCACCGCAAGGGAAAGTCCCGAGATGGTTCCTCTTCTAGTGGGACCAAAGTTGATCTGGCTAAGCCTAACCCTAACCCAGAGGAGGCAGAGTGCCACCACTGCCACAAAATAGGGCATTGGAAGAGAAGCTGCCCAGACTACCTACAAGCCATCAGGGAAGGAAAGATCAAGCCGTCTTTCGTAGGTATATACACAATTAAATCTAATGATTCATCTCATGCTATTTCTTTGTTCCTTGATACCGGTTGTGGTTACCACATTTGTTCTAAATTGCAGGGACTAAGAAGAAATAGGGATGTGGAGCATGGAAGAATAAATCTAATCATGGGGAACAAAAGATCGTCGCTTGTGACCAAGATTGGAGTGTATTCTTTAGTGCTTAGGAATGGTTTATGTTTAGATTTGAACAATTGTTGCTATTCGCCAGAAATGGCAAGAAACATCATTTCATTTCATGGTTTGTTTAGACAAGGATTTAGATTTGCTTTTAATAATGAGAATGGTTCTATTTGTGATTATCTAAATGGTGTCTTATATTTTGAAGCAATACCATGTAATGGAATTTATGAAACTGTTATGATTGTAGGAAATGATGTTTTATGCATGGATTCTTCAAATGGTATGGATAGAGCATCCTTGTGGCATTGTCGTCTTGGACATGTCAACAAGAAGCGAATAGCCCAACTCCAAAAGGATGGAGTGTTGGAGTCATTCGACCTTAGGGAAGATGACTCATGCGAGTCTTGTTTGCTTGGAAAGATGACTAAGTCACCCTTCACTAGTACATGTGAAAGGGGTGAGGGTCTATTGGACCTCATACATACCGATGTATGTGGACCATTTAGATCAACCACAAAGGATGAGAACCGCTTCTATGTGACTTTTACCGATGGCTATAGTAGATATGGGTATATCTACTTAATCAAGCAAAAGTTAGAAACGTTTGAAAAGTTCAAAGAGTTCAAGAATGAAGTGGAGAATCAATTGGGCAGGAAAATCAAGATGCTTCGATCCGATTGAGGAGGAGATTACCTAAGTCTTGAATTCCACGACTATCTCAAGGAGTGTGGAATAGTTTCACAATTGACGCCACCTAGGACACCACAATTGAATGGTGTGGAAGAAAGGCGTAATCGAACCTTGTTAGACATGGTCCGCTCTATGATGAGTCGTGCTTCACTACCTATCTCATTTTGGGGGTATGCCTTAGAGACTGTCACCCATATCCTTAACCGAGTCCCTACTAAGAAGGTTGCCAAAACACCTCACGAGATATGGACAGGGAAAGCTCCCTCGTTAGCACATATCAAGGTTTGGGGTTGCGAGGCTTTCGATACTCACGACAAGCTCGAACCTCGTAGTGAGCGATGTATTTTCATCGGCTACCCGCAGAAATCCTTTGGATATCTCTTCTATAGACTGAAGGACATTGTTGTCTTTGTTGTGAGGAGAGGAGTTTTCCGAGAGCGAGAACTCATACGCCAAGGAGACAGTGGGAGGAAAATCGAGCTTGAAGAGATTCAAGAGTCGATAGATGAAGGAACCTCTACCGCTGGCACTCAACCCGAGGAGGAAACTCCGGTTGAACCGATTGACGAGTCCTTACCTTTTAGACGTTCCAAAAGAGCTAGAGTTCAACCCCAGTTTTATGGTTTTCATATTACTACTAAAGGGGATACATATATTAGTGATGGTACACTAATAAATCTAGATGAACCTAATAGCTATAAGGAAGCCATGGCAGGCCTGGAGTCTGCAAAATGGAAAGAGGCAATGGACAGCGAGATCCAGTCCATGTATGACAACCAAGTTTGGAATTTGGTTGATAATGTGCCCGGACATAAGACCGTTGGGTGCAAATGGATCTTCAAGAAGAAGACCGACGTGGATGGAAACGTACACACATATAAGGCGCGATTGGTTGCGAAGGGCTTTACTCAAACTCCCGGAGTTGACTATGATGAGACCTTCTCACCAGTTGCGAAGATAAAATCTTTTAGAGTGATGCTAGCCATTGCCGCATTTCATGATTATGAGATTTGGCAAATGGATGTCAAAACCGCTTTCCTTAATGGGAAGTTGGCTGAGGATGTTTACATGGCTCAGCCAGAGGGTTTTGTCGATCCAAAGCATCCAAATAGAGTGTGTAAGCTTGAGAAGTCCATTTATGGACTTAGGGAAGCGTCTCGTAGATGGAATCTTTGCTTCGATGAGAAAGTCAAAGAGTTTGGATTTGTGCGAAGCGAAGATGAATCATGTGTATATGTCAAAGCCAGTGGGAGTATAGTAAGCTTCCTCGTTTTGTATGTCGACGACATACTACTCATAGAAAATGACGTCCCGACTCTGCAGGAGGTTAAGTCCTGGCTTGGGAAGTGCTTCGCTATGAAGGACCTCGGAGAGGCTTCCTATATTTTGGGAATTAGGATAGTGAGAGAACGAAGTAAGAGACTAATAGGACTTAGTCAGAACACTTACTTAGATAAAGTACTAAAACGTTTTAGTATGGAAAACTCGAAGAAGGGACAATTACCGATACAAAGTAATGCCAAGTTGAGTAAGACTCAAAGTCCGAGTACCGAAGCTGAAATAGCATAAATGAGTCGAGTTCCATACGCTTCCGCAGTTGGCTCAATCATGTATGCTATGACTTGTACTCGCCCTGATGTAGCCTTTGCTTTGAGCATGGTTAGTAGATATCAAGGGAACCCTGGCAGAGCCCATTGGATTGCGGTCAAAAATATCCTTAAGTACCTTCGAAGGACGAAGGAATGGTTCTTAGTCCTCGGAGGGAGTGATGACTTGAAGGTGCGAGGGTATAGTGACCCCAGCTTTCAGACCGATAGGGACAACTACCGTTCGCTGTCGGGTTGGGTCTTTACCCTGAATGGAGGAGCAGTAACTTGGAAAAGTTCCAAGCAGGAAACCGTAGCTGATTCAGCGTGTGAATCAGAATACATTGCAGCGATCGAAGCGTCGAAGGAGGCAATATGGTTGAAGAACTTCATCGGTGATCTTGGAGTTGTATCTGCAATAAAGGAGCCCATGGAGATTTTCTGTGATAATGAAGGAGCGGTTGCCTTGACCAAGGAACCGAGGGATCATGGTAGATCTCGACATATCGACAGAAAATATCACTTTATCAGACATCGTGTGGAAGAAGGACAAATCGTGGTTAAGAGGATATCATCAGAAGATAACCCAGTAGATCCGCTTACGAAGGGACTGAGTAGGGTTAAGCACTTGTAGCATGGTAGGAGTATTGGGCTGAAGGATGATATCAGTATAGATTAGATAGTAGTAGAAACGTGTAATAGATAAATGTAATTAACATTTGATGATTAAATAAAAGAGTATTATTTATGAGTAATGTTATTGTCTTATGTTAATTGTTTAACTATTGTTTCACTTTGCATGTTTTGACTTCCAAAATAATTGAGTTTATTAAGAATAATCGAATTATTCAAATTGTCCACAATCGTTCATATGTTGGAAGTAGATATGAATGAAGATTGTTATGAATTGGTGTGTAGATTGTCTAAATGGTATTAGACATAGCAAAAGGTTGCTGCAACGTTCATGAGTGCTTATGAACCTGTTTTGAGCATTGGAACAAACCCGCGCTTGATGGAATCACCTTATGGAATGTGATAAAAAGGATGATCGCAAGACGATAATATCATATGGTCTTAAAACCAAGATATATGGTTTGTTATTTGTTAATTGGTTGTGCATTGATAATGCGAAACCGCATCAGTAACTTGATGTTATAAAATGCATTGTTGTGTATCGTTGATTAATGAATAAGTAAATGCATATAAGTCGAATTTTATCTGTTACTTTTATTCTAAGAGGGTAAAAGCGATATCTCGGCCGCTAGATGATTTGATTTGACTTATGTGTCGGGCCCGGTCAGAACTAAATTGATGTGTTCGATTAAGTTCTATGTCAAATAAATCTGAGATCGAGAAACCAAATACTAGACAATTGATTCCATATAAATGTTTGCATGATATCTAAACAGAGGACTGTACGATCCCTTATCTAAAGGACAGGATTGATTAGATCAGAGTTTGACAACGTCTTTGAGAGCTACGATTGCTAATCGGATTATACTTGTATATATAGTTACTAAACTTATCTAAGTGGGAGACTGTTGTAATAGTGTCTAAGGCTGCAACTATATTAGGCAAGTATTTGACCTGGTTGTGCATGGTCCTTTTGGGTTGCCTTCACCATAGCAACTTGACAAGATGATTTATTATGAGAGAAGGAATATTATTAATATATTATGAGAATAATATAAGGAATAATAATATTGTTATTTGATTAATATAAGTCATAAATTAATTAGGAATTAATTTGGTGACTTAAGGAGATTAATTAAATAGAAGGGCATTAACTGTCAATTGTGTGATAGTTGTACTTTGGGCTATAACCCCTTATGGATAAAGGGGGACGGTTTTGGGGCTTTGGGTAGGTCTTGAAATTGTCCAAGAGTTTATCCATTAGGGTATTGGATTGCTTAGGGCCTAAGTTATCCAATTAGGGTTTAAGGGTGAAATCTTAGGAGCCTTACAAGTATAAATAGACCCTAAGGGTTAAGGAAATGGGCACCTATGCTTTAGAAGAAACCCTGGCCGATTTTGTTGCCCTCTCCTCTCTCTCAAATCATCCTCTTGCTAGTCGGTGTTTGTAAGCCATTAGAGGAGTGACAATTGTGACTCTAAAGCTCCAAGGACAAGAAGATCAAGCAAGTGATTCAAGGTAAACTTGTAATTCTGATTTCTTATTGTTATTATACTCTATTAGACATTACAAGTCTTGGATTCAATGTATGTTCAACTAGAGAGACCTAGATCCAAGCATTAGGGTTTGCATATGCACATAGGAATGTTCATATGGCTAAAACCCATCACCTAGCCCATTCTAAATAAGCATTAGCCCACACTATATAAATGCAAGAGCCCATATTTAATTAGTCATACTTTTGATCTCTAAATTAATTCTAGATTAATTATAGATAAACACTAATTAAATAATATGATTTTAATTAATATATTAGAACTTATAATATATTAATAAATCATAACTTATACTATTCTCAAAAGATTCTCCATAAATTGTTCGGGTGAAGTACAACCCGAATGGACCATGCCGGGTCGGGTCAAGTACATACCAAATATAGTTATGGACTTAGACACTATATCCAACAGTCACCCAATTAGATAAGTCTAATAACTATAGTTGCAAGTATGACTTTAGGAACCGATCAGCAATCGTAGCTCTTAAAACTCGTTTGAACTATGAAGCGCCATTTTAGATAAGTGATCATATAATCCTCTGTTCCAGATATCAGCCGAAAAAATACATGGAACATGGTCTTGCTTATTGTCCAGCATTTGTTTTCCGATTTCCAATTTGTTTGACATAGAACTTAACTGGACACATCAATTTAGTTCTGACCGGGCCCGGTACATAGGTCAAAACAAAATCATCGAGGGGCCCAGATATCACTTCTAATCCTAGAAGGAACAGATAAACTTCGACTCATATGTTTCCTCTACTACATGTTGAATTACACACAAAGGCACAATTTATAACATCGAGTTACCAATGTGTTTTCGTGCAATCAATGCATAACCAACTCATAGGCAACAAATCATATCTCTAGGTTTGAAGACTTATATGATATTAACATCTCACGATCACTCGAGATAAATTCCATGAAGTGATACCAGTGAGCATGGGTTGAATCCAATACTCAGAACTTATGAGCACTCATGAGTGTTGTAGCCTCGCTTTGTCTAACATCCTAGACCTCTACAAGCCAGCCCATGACAGTCTTGATTTATATCTACTTCCAACATATGACCGACTGTGGAGAGTTTGAATAATATGATATATACCATAACATAATTATTCTGGAAGTCAAAACATGCAAAAAGAAATAATACTAAACGATTGACAAAAGATAGCAACACTCTACTCATAAATAACAGCTTTTAATTATCATCAAATGTCAATTACATTTTACAAATTTCAAGATTATCTAACTACTAAAACTAATATCATCCTTCAGCCCTATGCTCCGAGCATGCTAGAGATGCTTAACCCGAGTCGGTCCCTTCGTGAGGGGATCTGCTAGGTTCTCATCTGATGATACCCTCTTTGCCATGAGGATTCCTTCTTCTATTCGATGTCTGATGAAGTGATATTTTCTGTCAATGTGTCTGGATCTCCCATGATCTCTTGGTTCCTTGGCTAAGGCAACCGCACTATTGCTGTCACAGAAAATTTCCATTGGTTCCTTTATAGCTGGTACAACTCCAAGGTTTCCGATGAAGTTCTTTAGCCATATAGCCTCTTTTGTTGCCTCGCTCGCTGCTATATACTCTGATTCTCAAGTGGAATCCACCACTGTATCTTGCCTGGAACTTTTCTAGGTAATTGACCCTCCATTTAGGGTAAAGACTCAGCCCGACTGAGAGCGGAAATTATCTGTGTCAGTCTGAAATCTAGCATCACTATACCCTGCTACTTTCAAGTCATCACTCCCACCAAAGGTAAGGACCCAGTCCTTAGTCCTTTGCAGGTACTTGAGAATATTCTTTACCACTGTCCAGTGAGCCTTGCTAGGATTCCTATGATATCTGTTGACCATGCTCAAAGCAAAGGCAACATCAGGACAAGTACAAGTCATAACATACATGATCGAGCCTACAGCGGAAGCATATGGTACTCGACTCATCTCAGCTATCTCAGCCTCTATACTCGGACTCTGAGTTTTACTCAATCTGGCATTACACTGGATAGGTAACTCACCTTTCTTGGAGTTTTGCATGTTGAACCTTTTCAACACTTTGTCCACATAGGTGCTTTGACGAAGTCCAATTAGTCTTTTACTCCTGTTTCTCAAAATGCTTATCCCTAGGATATAGGCAGCTTCTCTAAGGTCCTTCATAGCGAAACACTTCCCAAGCCAGGACTTTACTTCCTGCAAGGTTGGGATGTCATTTCCTATGAGTAGTATGTCATCCACATACAAGACAAAAAAACTAACTATACTCCCACTAGCCTTGAAATATACACAAGATTCATCTTCGTATCTCGAAAAGCCAAACTCTTTGACTTTCTCATCGAAACAAAGATTCCATCTGCGAGGTGCTTGTTTCAATCCATAGATGGATTTCTCAAGCTTACACACTCTATTAGGGTACTCTGTACTGACAAATCCCTCTGGTTGAACCATGTAAACATCTTCAGCCAACTTTCCATTAAGGAAAGCGGTTTTGACATCTATTTGCCATATTTCATAGTCATGAAATGTAGCAATGGCTAGCAGAACCCTAATAGACTTAATCTTGGCCACTGGTGAAAATGTCTCATCATAATCAAATCCCGGAGTATGAGAATAACCCTTTGCAACCATTTGTGCCTTGTAAGTGTGTACGTTACCATCCATGTCGGTCTTCTTATTGAAGATCTATTTGCACCCAACTATCTTACGATCAGGGACATTGTCAACCAAGTTCCAAACTTGATTGTCATACATGGACTGTATCTCGCTATTCATAGCCTCTTTCCATTTAGCAGCCTCAGGGCCTGCCATGGCTTTCGTGTAGCTGTTAGGCTCATCCAGATTTACCAGTGTGTTATCACTAATAAGTGTATCACCTTCTACAGTAATATGGAAACCATAATAATGCTCAGGTGCATTCCTAACTCTGGTGGAACACCTCAGAGGTACAGATTCTTCAGTCGGCTCAATAGGAGTTTCCTCCTCAGGTTGAGGGCTAGGGGTTGAGGTTCCTTCACAACTTGACTCTTGAATTTCCTCAAGGTCAATTTGCCTCCCACTGTCTCCTTGGCTTCTGAATTCTCTCTCTCGAAAGACTCCTCTTCTTGCTACAAAGACCACATTATCACTGGGTTTGTAGAAGATGTAACCAAAGGATTTATGTGGGTAGCCGATGAAAATACACCTCTCGTTTCGGGATTCAAGCTCATCATGAGTCTCGCATCTCACGAGAGCCTCGCAACCCCAAATCTTGATGTGGTCTAGATTGGGAACTTTTCCAGTCCACATCTCGTGAGGTGTTTTGGCAACCTTCTTTGTATGGACTAGATTAAGGATATGGGCGACAGTCTCTAAGGCATACCCCAAAATGAGATTGGTAGCGAAGCTCGACCCATCATAGAATGAACCATGTCTAACAAGGTCCGATTGCGCCTCTCAGCTACACCATTTAACTGAGGCGTCCTAGGAGGTGTCAATTGTGAGATAATCCCACATTCCTTGAGATAGTCGAGGGACTCTGAACTAAGATACTCACCACCTCGATCGGATCAAAGCATCTTAGTGTTCCTGCCCAACTGATTCTCCACTTGTTGCTTAAACTCTTTGAACTTTTCAAAGGTTTCTGACTTATGCTTTATTAAGTAGACATATCCATATCTACTAAAATTATCAGTAAAAGTCACATAGAAGCGATTAGCATCTCTTGTGGCGGTTCTGAAGGGTCCATACACATTTGTATGCATAAGGTCCAAGAAACCTTCACCCCTAGCACAAGTGCCAGTAAAAGGTGACTTTGTCATTTTACCAAGCAAACAAGATTCACAACTATCATCCGACTTTAGGTCAAATGACTCCAAGACTCCATCCTTTTGGAGTTGGCCTATGCTTTTCTTGCTTACATGTCCAAGACGACAATGCCATAAAGATGCTTTATATAAGCTAGTGGAAGAGTCAATACACAATACAGTATTTCCTAGGTTATCTACAACAGATACAGTTTCCTACATACCATCACAAGGTAATGCTTTAAAATAAAGAACATTAATAAAGAAAGCATCAATACCACAATTATTATTATCAAAATAAAAGGTAAAACCTTGTTTATATAATGCATGAAAGGAAATAGCACTTCTTTCAATTTCTGGCGAATAATAACATTTATTCAAATCTAATGTAAACCTACTATTAAGCAATAAGGAATAAACTCCTATCTTCGTGATAGGTGAATCTTTCATGTTTCCCATGATTAAGTTTATCTTTCCTTGCTCTACATTCTCACTTCTTCTTAGTCCTTGCAAATCAGAACATATGTGAATTCCACAACCTGTATCAAGGACCCAAGACTTAGAATGAGGTGAGTTATTAGACAATATAGTGTATATACCTGCATGGTTGGGTTTTACTTTCCCATCCTTCACATCTTGCTGGTACTTTGGGCAGTTTCGCTTCCAGTGCGACTTTCATGGCAATAGAAGCATTCAGCCTCATTAGGGTGAGCAGAAGGAGTGAGAAAACCTTGCTTGGTTTTGCTTGAAGAGGAGCCTTCAAGGTTCTTACCCTTGGTACCCTTAGAAGGGTTCTTTCTCTTCTTCACTTTGCCATGCCCGATTGCCAAGACATTGGCCGCAGTTGGAGTAGGAGGAGTAGTAACACCCGACTTGCCTTTAAGACTACTTTCTGTAGTCTTTAAAATCCCTTGAAGTTTACTAAGTGTAACTTCTTCCTTATTCATGTGGTATGTCATTCTAAATTGATCATAACATGAAGGTAAGGAGTGCAAAATGATATCTATTGCCATCTCCTCAGGAAAGTCAACATTTAGTTTCTTCAAACGGTCCACGAATCTTTGCATTTTCTACATGTGGGTCATGATGGTCTCACTATCCTTCATTCAGGTAGTTATCATGGAGGAGATAATTTCATACCTTTCTTGACGAGCAATTTGATGGTAGCGGTCCATCAAATCCATGTACATCTCAAAAGGGTAGTGGTCCTCATAGGACTTTTGGAGCTCAGGTGTCATAGTGGCCATCATGATGCATGCTACCTTAGTAGCATCCCTTTCATGTGCCTGAAATGCAGCAATCTCCTCTGGAGTAGCAGTTGACTCATTAATCTCCTTTAGCTCCTTATCAAGGACAAATTCTTTGTCCTCATAATGAGTGACCATCCTAATGTTTCTGATCCAATCCAGAAAGTTGGATCCATCACAGATGACTCTCCCACAAAGATTCATGAGAGAGAAGGAGCCAGTAGGGTTTGAGCCAGAAGCATTGTTATTGGAAGACATATGAAAGGAAGAAAGAGTAGATTAGATTAGATATAAAGATAGTCCTTAATAAAACACCCAAATGTAATATTAAGGCTAGGACCCAACACAATATTTTATAACTTAGAAGAGGGATGTCGTAATCTAAGCTATAAGATATATGAAGGTAGGTTAATGACGATTCACCAATTTCCACCATGAAAACGAAATCTTTAATTAGGTTTGAATTTTAAAATTTTAAGGGTTGGAACTAAAGTTTTAATATGACTTTACTTGTTCCAAAACTTGAGGGCAAGTTTTATAAACTTTCAAAACTTTACATTTTAAGTATTAAAATGAAGACTCTTCATTTTTATAACTCATGTGTTCTTATAATGGTTTTTAATTGAAGTGTGACCTTTGGTTTTCCATAATCTGAGGACAAGTTATGGACTCCATTAAAACACATAATGATCAAGAATTAAACTACCAAGGAGGTTACAAACAATTCCTATGAGCATCTAATCTCATAAGTTCAAGAACATGATTATCAATAATTTTAAGAATCATAAATCACTTATATAAAACTTGTAATTTTTGATAATAGCCATTGTAAATGGATTAGCATAAACATTACACCATCTACAAAAAGTTTTATAATACTAAAACAGTTTAGGGTAATGTTTCTAGTCCATTTTCAACAGCAAAACTCGAAAATCTGGACACTGCAGCCTCTACTCGTCGAGTGCATGAACAGAATCGATGAGTAGCATGCATTTCTTCATGGACTCGTCGAGTCCCCCCATGGACTCGGCGAGTTCATACGTGCAGTGAATAAAAACTTCGTTTTTTAAGTAATTTGCATCAAGTATCAAGTAAACAAGCCTAGGCTCTGATACCACTGATGGGTTTTGAGCATTCTAACACTCCTATGGTGTACATGCAACCCTAGAAACCTTGGATCTATGTTTGACTAAGATACATGCAAGTAATTATTTTTTCCAAGGTTCTTATCCTAACTAGCATGGCATGGGGTACTTGAATCAAATAAAGCTAGTAGAATTACTTACCTTGTACTAGTAGTTGATTGCTTGGAGTATGAGAGCCTAGCACCAATAATGTGGATGCCTCAAATGGAAGTCACAAATCACAACAAACTTGGAAAACCTGAGAGAATAGCTACAACCTTCTTGAAATCGACCCTGTTAGTTTAAACACATCAACTAGTGTGATTTCAAGAGCCAAAGCCTCCTTTATATAGTGTGGTGGATTAGGGTTACATCCATGTAAACCCTAATACCCATGTCTTTTCATTTCTATGAGATCCATGGGTTAAAGCTCCATGGAGTATCCATGGACTTTCCATGCAAGCCTAGCCCATTCCAAATAAGCATTAGCCCACACTATATAAATGCAAGAGCCGATATGTCACACCCCAAATCCGGAACGACGGAAACGTTCTGGGGTGGATGACGTCATGTCAAGTATCACAACACATGCATTATAGTAATCAAAGTACAACAAAACATTGCATTAATAGTAATAGTTTTACATGGTTTACTTTACAATACAACAAGGTAATACAAGTAATAGAATAAATACAGTGTGGTACTAAGCTATCTTCATCAACGGCTCCTGGAATGTACCTGTCTAATGCTAACCTGAGAATACAAGTTATTTGAAAAGCGAGTATCAGCATTTTTACAAATGCTGGTGAGTTCATAAGTATTTAGTGACATTTTATTCAAATAACCTTATAATGAAGTAGTTTAAGAGATTTCAGTGTATTAGAGTTCTTTCCAGAAAATCCTATATTTTCTTTAATAAAAGTAGCCTTCTACCAAGACTGGACAGGGTTATGTGGTAAAAAGTAGTTTTTCCCTTAATCGCTATCATTATCAAAATACGGAATTTGATTATTAAGAAAGCAAGAGAAGTCAGGGAAATAACATATGCCTCAGCAGTGAGGACTGCTGACTACAACAAAGGAATCATAGACTCCAGGAGAGTATCGAACGAACGACACGCCTGGTTCCGTCTAACAAATGGAGACACAGACCCCAGAAGGTACCAAGTGAAAGGTACAGCTGTTAAGGTCTAAAACAGTGAATACAGACTACAGACAGTATCAATTGAAAGATACATCTTGCAAGGTCAAAACAGAGAATACAGACCGCAGACAGTATCAAATGAAAGATACATCTCGCAAGGTCAAAACAGAGAATATAGACCGCAGACGGTATCAAATGAAAGATACATCTCGCAGGTTCAAAACAGAGAATACAGACCGCAGACAGTATCAAATGGAAGATACATCTCGCAAGGTCAAAACAGTGTGACTCTGAAAATGAGTTACCAGCATACAGTGTAAATTGCCGGTGAAATACCGTTACCTTAAGGCCATGAATTATAAGGCAACTTGGGATACTCGTAACCATACTAACCGACACTAGAGTACCAGACACCTTACAAGTGTCTAGAGAATGTGACATTTGTCACCCCTTGGCTTGGTGGGCCGTGGACTGTAGCTAGCAGTCAGGGTGCGGAGGTGTCAATCTCGTATAGATCTATACACACAATGTCCGCTCTCCTTACAGGAGACTCTGGTTACCAACTAGACGACGGAGAAGGCCGTGTCCTGAAGATGCATCCCAAATAGTGGGTAGAGACTTCCAAATAGTGGGTTTCTAATGTAAGTGTTGAACTAGAGGTAGAGACTCATAACTGAATTGACTAAAGTAAACCCATATGTCTATGCTTGTGTACATAATATATAACTAATGAATCAAACGACCTTCGGATGAACATCCGATCCCACAAGACCACATCTCAACGAAGAAAAGGAAATAGGGCGGACAAGCCTTCCTAAGTCCTTCAATCATTATTTATATGCATCTATACAATCACAGACATACATCTAACTATGCTTGAGTGTGTATCAAGTGGAATCATATCGTGAAGAAAAAGTGTACAGTGTGGAATATCCGACTTGTGAAGTATAAGCGTACAATGGAATATCCTAGTCGTGAAGTATAAGCGTACAGTGAAATATCCGAGTCGTGAAGTATAAGCGTACAGTGAAATATCCGAGTCGTGAAGTATAAGCGTATAGTGTGGGATAATCGAATCGTGAAGTATAAGTGTATCAAGTATAAGTGTATCACGAAGTAGAAGCGACAACTGGTGAAATAAGAGTGTCTATCAGGTATAAGTGGCTACAAGTATAAGCGATATAGAGACAATAACCGGTATAAGCGTATCACGAAGGAAATGCGTTATCAAGTAGGAGTTTTAAATAAGTAAAAGCGAAGCAGCAGTAACTAACAAATAAAAGTATACGTCGTGAAAGGGAACTTCGATGGAAACCTTGCAAAAACCTTTATACTCCAGGAAAATCACATTTGGTATTCTTTGGTAAAATAAGTTTGAAAAACTTTATAAATCCTTGGAACCTTTGTAAACCAGTTTAAAATGAATTTAGATAAACCAGTATAAGTAAGAGTTTTTGAAACAAATGAAAAACCTTTTTGAAACCATCATAGTATCCTACTCGGTAAAACAATGTACAGTGTGGTAAAATCTTGTGCATGCGGGTTATCAATCACATATGATTGACATGATAACTGGCGTGTTTAACTTGTATTCCCCCCTATAAAACATGTAAAAACATTTAAAAGGTTCATTCAGGGGTATGAACTCACCTGGCGTAAGTGGATCCGACAAAGGCGTCGGTTGGGTGCTCGGTGTCAAGTAAAGACTTGGACACACTTAGTGACCTATTTAACATATGATAACATATGTTTACATACAATTAGTACATATAATACTAATTAAACAAGTATACCCACCCTAAAGAGCGGAAAACACTTTGGTTAAGTGTTTGGGGTGTCCCGAGTAACAACTAAGAGCTCAAATGGCTTAGGAATGGAGTTTGCTTTTCGAGAGTAAACTCTAAATACTTAGTTTATGGCCCAGGGACAACTCCCCATGAGTTTACGGCCGTAAACTCATGGTGAGGGGTTCTAGTGTGTTTTAAGGCTTTAACTTGCTTGTTGAATTATTCTAGGTCCAAATCTAGTTTGTATGTGGGGATTTAAAGTGTTTTAAGGGGCTATATGGGAGTTTACGGCCCATGAACCACCCCTATGGGAGTTCATGGCCGTGAACTCCTATCCTTTGATTCTATGGAAGTTTAAAGCCCCTAGATCACTTCTAGTAATTTATTTAAGGCTATAGGGGTGTTTGGGGTTCCAAAAGTGCTCTCCTTTAGAGTTTATGGTCTAAATGACCAATCCTTGGGAGTTTACGGCCGGAAGGTCCGTGAACTCTCATACACCCACAACTCTTTGATTTTAAGCCCTTGTTTCAATCCTAGCATTTTCTAGTGAAAGTATAAGGCCATTTAGGGGACATTTACTATCATTTTAGCATGTTTAGGGGTGTTTACGGCCTAGGAACTTTCTTGGGCCGTAAACTCCATGTTACCCATTATTTCCTTATGCTTAAATGATCTAAACCCTAAATAGCATGCCCCTAATTTATGCCTTAAGCCTAAGGGTGGTTTGGGGCATTTTAACAAGTTCAAGATGTGTTTACGGCCTAAGCATGTGCTTGGGCCGTAAACTCTCTTTTATGCCCCAAACTCTTGTGTTTTGATGATTAAACACTCCTAGGCAAAATCCCCATTTAGTTTCCAAGCTTTTAGGGACATTTTTTAGTCATTTTGGCCACTTTCTGGGTGTTTACGGCCTAAGGAGGCTCTTAGGCCGTAAACTCCTTTTTCATGTCTCAATCTTGTGATTTTTAGGCTAAAAAGACAATAATGTACGCATAGAACAAGTTAGGTTTGATAGTCTTACGTTTAGGAGTCGGAAATCGCGGTTTTGGAGTCGAAAACGAGCCTAGAGAGAGAGTATAGAGAGAGAGAGAGAGTGGAAACGGCTCCAATGGAGTTTACTCCCCCTTATATATGGGTGGGAGTTGGAGCTCAGTGATATTCTACCCGATATTGTCGTTTAACGGGGCTTTTGGTCGCACCCGATTTAGTGGTCGTAATAATAAAAACTAACTTTTCCAATTAAATGGAAATGTGTATTACGAGTTTTTATTTCTCATATCACGACTAAACGACATAAAGATATATAAATAAATGAAACATTTATTTATTTGACGACCTCTAATTAACGAAACTTTTATACAGTTGAATATTCCGTTAACGGTAACAGGGTAATGTAACGGAATAACTTTGGGTTGTCACATCATCCCCCCGTTAGAGGGAATTTCATCCCGAAATTCAGGTCTAGGCAAGGAAGTAGGTATGAATGACCGCGTAGAGGCAGGAGGATACTCCCTATTCTGTTTGTCCTCGCATTCCCAAGTGATCTTTGGTCTGTATTTGTCATCCCAACAGACCTTCACGTACGGGATGCGGATTCCGTCTCGTGTAGCTAGTGGGTTCCAACTGGTGTATCTACGAGGTTAGGGTTCTCAATGGTTTCTATCAAGATGAGTGGGGTACGAAGAGTGGCGTCGGGTAATCGCATATCTAGTCTAAGAAGTGGATCGATCGGGTATGAAACTTGTGGAATATCCAAAAGTAGTAGTGGTCTGACGAGGGTTGGACCAAATCTCTGAGGATTCTTAGATGGTCCTAGGCTCTCGGAAGGGTAAAGCCTTTCAGTACTTAGAACATAGTGTACTTCTATGGCAAGATCATCACTGGAGCGATCGCCATTCCGAAGTTCCTAACGTTCTCTCCCGTACTGGTAGTGTAGTCCTTCAGGTTGGTTCTTAGGAAGCTCGGGTTGTCCTTGGTTTCGCATTTCCTGTCAATTGGCTTTTGGAGACTTTCTATATCATCGGAGGGTTTGCGTATCTACGAGTATCTGTTTGCTGTAGAGTGTCTATCTCAAGCTCATGCGAGATGAACCTGCACTTCTGATGCTTGAGACACGGAAACCCTTAGGGTCGGGGAGACAGGGTTTCCCCAGACGAGTGTTGGACTATCTCGGGAGGTGGTTCTACTATTTCTGCATGAGATAGTATTCATGGAACACCTAGTAGTCCAATGAATCTCTAAGTCTTTGGTTTATTCTAGTGCGGAATGTGCATGCTCCTGCATAACCCCTCGACTCACACCAAGGCTGGTGTCAAGTCTATAATCTCTTCGGGATCTGGGTCATGAGGCTTAACGCAACTACTATCGCACTTTGATCAAGGATTGTTGGCTGCGGAGGTTATCCTGTGGTTCTCGGTATTCTAGTGTTCATTTTGGAGATTCAAGTCTATCGTCTACAGGGCGACGACGATTTCCTCCATGCGAGAGGGTGGAGGATGATAGGCACTACTAGTCTGTAACAGGGTGGACGAAGTGCCTGAGTAGTGCGGGCATCTACTGTAACTACTCCTCCGAAGGTTCTGAGTTTTCTCGGTCTAGGTCAAATCTAGTGAGCATAGGGTTCCATCACTTGGAACTTTAATCTTCTCATCCACTATTCTCAGAGTTTAATTTATCGCAGCTCTTGGATTTCCGGGATATCCGCTGCGATGCTTTATTCGGGGATTAAGCGTGAATGGATGGTCGTAGTCAATGTCCTTGACTTTTACGACCCAGGTTTCTTTATCAACCGAGGGTGTTAGCTACTATGTTGGCTTAACCGGGATGACAACAAATTTCAGATTCGTGGTCATTACAGTAGCTTAACCCGCAGTGGTTCTCTTGACTCTAGCTCTCGTTCTGTGGGATAGGATGAAGGTCCTTTCTAAGGAATCTACTGGGTATGCTTCGGGTGGTTATCGTTTTCTGGAGTATCTGCAGTGTCGTTCACTTTGGTGTCCATCTGACTATGAGGGGTCGGTCAACAGCGTACGGTACCCTCTCTTGGGTACTTCGGAAGGTTTGAGATAAGAGGGACGATTGACGGATCGCATTAGGTTTGATTATTTGTGTTAGGTTTAGGTTCGGAAGAACCTTTATTTGCCGACGAGGCTACGGAGAAAGTTCTTTTTACACAGCACTTAGGAATGTACAGATGGCTGAACGGAGTCAAACCATGATCGATAGAGGCGTCGAATTTAGCATACTTCGACATGATATAAAATGAGGGTCAATAGAGTCATGCGCCGAACAGGCACACAAGTTCTAGGCATCTCAGGTTTCGTCCTATGTATCACTGCCGCGGATACTTGGACCGATAGAATAGACGCGGAACTATAGAGAGTCCTAAGTGTCCGAGTAGAGTATCTTTTCATGAATGGATTCTCATGAGGCATTTCTATAACCGCCTAACATATACTAGTCATGTATATTTAAGGTGGGGAGGACTGTTGACTGAGCGACTCCGCCCTAAATCCACAACCAAACGAGGAACAGGAAATGAGGCGGCATTCACTCACTCTAGGTCTATCCATCTTAACTATACATGGCCGTAACGCATACGCTTAGCCATTATAGTTTTACCTAATGAATTTAAATTTTATAACAGTGCTGCGACTTTCGCCTTAATGGGGAAGTATTTACATTTTGAATTAGTCTTTTAATGTTCTCGGTTAGTTGTCTGGGATCGAGAGACATACCAAAAATCTACAAGGTTCCTTGATGCTTCTCCCTAAGCATTTGAGTTAGACTCCTCCTGTGTCTTTGTCTTTCCCTTCGGTTGGGCAGTCCTTCTTGAAGTGTCCCTTTTCACCACATAGGTGGAAAACTGTACGGGTCGCCACATTGGTGGTTGATGTAATGAACTCAACCGGGGTTCTGCAGACGCGAGTAGTATGCCCCAACATGTGGCACCTAGCACAATAGAGCTCCCGGCAAGCACCATGATGATGGTAGCTGCACTTGCTGCAATGGGGAAGGCTTCCTAAGTATGGTCTCCTAGGTGTAGGGATGGAAGGGTTGGTAGGGAATTTGACCATCTCAGCTCGTTGCCCTTCGGAAGGTCTTTGAGCCGAGGTACTTCCCTCCTCGATCTTGATATTTCTCTTTAGTGGATTTGAGTGAGGTTCTTGGGTGCCTGGGTATGCAGGGGTTGGTTGCTGCTGTCCATCGCTAGAATCGGAAATCCCGACAGGCACCTTGCTAACATTGGCGTTGTTAGCATTCAGGTGAGCCACGACAGCTGCTACGGCTACCGAAACTATAGCTTGGAACGTAGCTTCATCGAATAAGAGAGTAGGTTTCTTGCTTGTGGACTGGTTACGCTTCTTCGGTGGCATGGTTGTTCCTACACGGAAAGAGGAACACAAGCTGATGAGAGACAAAGGTTAACCCTGGACGTATCAATCCTTACTATGTTGAGCCTAAATTTTCCCGTGCCACGGACATTGGCTGTCTGAGTGTCGACCTACATCCCTATTATGTAGTCCTGGTATGCAAGGTAGGAGTGTGAGTATCGGAAAAAGCCATAAGATGCGATTCGTTCCTACTAAGTTACCTTTTATACTAGGAAAGGTTTCACTCTCCGGCCTGGAGAGATTTGAGAACATTTGGAACGAAACCGCAGTAAGAGAGGCTTATGAAGGCTTATGGCTAGATACTTTCAATAGAGGTGCGGGGATCCGCCCTAATCGTGTAACTAGCAACGGGAAACGACGATTTACCTAACACATAGCGTGAGTAGTGTAACCACTAACTCACTAAATTGTATTATTTTACGGGTTTATTATCGTGACGAACACGAGGAAAAAGACACTTCTCGAGTTCCATGTACTGGCTCCTGCTGTCCGCCTCGTATCTTTGACTGAAGTCGGCGTTGGTTTCCTTCGGGTAGTTACCTAGGGTTCTCTCCTCATATGGACACATTGAATTTCTACTCCGCCTTCCTTCTGATTCCGACTCTCGGTGTCATCACTTCATGGTGGACGACTGGGAATCTCGAAAGCTTAGGCGAATTTTCTCACTGATTTCCCTAAAAGATATAGGCACTTGGTGAATTCAATAGTCTCGACCTAGTTCATTCATTTCCTAGCTGGAAATCTTCTCAATGAACTTCTTCGGGTTCGGACTCAACTCTTCTGTTAAGCACTGAAGTGGATAGGGTTTTCTACAGGGTTCGTGCGAGAATGGAAATGTCTAAAGAATCTTAAGAGATTATTAACATTTCACTGGATGATCCATATCAAGTCCTGGTACGATTACACAGGTATACAAATCATATATAGCTTAGATCCAATAGGCCTTCGAATATGTGATACTACTCTATATCCACATCCCAACGAGGAAAAGGAAGTAGAGCAAAACCACACATTCTTAGCCTATGGGATCCTTATTATATATAACCAAGGGAGTATACCCTCTGTAGTTGTAGGTATATCAATAAGGATTTTTTTTAGTTCTCCACACAAGGTTGGTTATGGATTCTAAAATACCCCTGTGGTATTTTAATTTCTTGTTTGTTTCCTTATCTTCTGAATATGAATTCTGGGATTAGTGTGAATCTTTTAGTGTTCCAAAATACTCCTATAGTATTTTAACTTTATGTTTGGCTCTAACATTCCTAGTTGGTAAGTTTCAGACCTGTTGCAACACCACTATCACTCCCAAGCACACGTTCATCGCATCTCGAATAAATGTAGTTGATCAGGTTACATTTATTCCAGCTTATGATTACATAACTTCCCAGGTTTGACTGTAGTGCTCAACATTCGAAGACTTTTATTATTGTTCTTCTTGTGATACTTGTGTTCGGGTGTTTAGATTCTGGATATTATTATACTTTGGTAAAATATGGTTATATTTTAAAGTATAATTCTTGGTCAGAGTGTTTTATCCCTTTGTATTTATAGGTTGTATATTTTTTATGAATTAATATACTTGCTCACTATAAACAATGCTCTAATACCAATCTGTCACACCCCAAAACCGGAACGGAGGAAACGTTTCGGGGTGGATGACGTCATGTCAAGTATCACAACACATGCATTATAGTAATCAAAGTACAACAAAACATTGCATTAATAGTAATAGTTTTACATGGTTTACTTTACAATACAACAAGGTAATACAAGTAATAGAATAAATACAGTGTGGTACTAAGCTATCTTCATCAACGGCTCCTGGAATGTACCTGTCTAATGCTAACCTGAGAATACAAGTTATTTGAAAAGCGAGTATCAGCATTTTTACAAATGCTGGTGAGTTCATAAGTATTTAGTGACATTTTATTCAAATAACCTTATAATGAAGTAGTTTAAGAGATTTCAGTGTATTAGAGTTCTTTCCAGAAAATCCTATATTTTCTTTAATAAAAGTAGCCTTCTACCAAGACTGGACAGGGTTATGTGGTAAAAAGTAGTTTTTCCCTTAATCGCTATCATTATCAAAATACGGAATTTGATTATTAAGAAAGCAAGAGAAGTCAGGGAAATAACATATGCCTCAGCAGTGAGGACTGCTGACTACAACAAAGGAATCATAGACTCCAGGAGAGTATCGAACGAACGACACGCCTGGTTCCGTCTAACAAATGGAGACACAGACCCCAGAAGGTACCAAGTGAAAGGTACAGCTGTTAAGGTCTAAAACAGTGAATACAGACTACAGACAGTATCAATTGAAAGATACATCTTGCAAGGTCAAAACAGAGAATACAGACCGCAGACAGTATCAAATGAAAGATACATCTCGCAAGGTCAAAACAGAGAATATAGACCGCAGACGGTATCAAATGAAAGATACATCTCGCAGGTTCAAAACAGAGAATACAGACCGCAGACAGTATCAAATGGAAGATACATCTCGCAAGGTCAAAACAGTGTGACTCTGAAAATGAGTTACCAGCATACAGTGTAAATTGCCGGTGAAATACCGTTACCTTAAGGCCATGAATTATAAGGCAACTTGGGATACTCGTAACCATACTAACCGACACTAGAGTACCAGACACCTTACAAGTGTCTAGAGAATGTGACATTTGTCACCCCTTGGCTTGGTGGGCCGTGGACTGTAGCTAGCAGTCAGGGTGCGGAGGTGTCAATCTCGTATAGATCTATACACACAATGTCCGCTCTCCTTACAGGAGACTCTGGTTACCAACTAGACGACGGAGAAGGCCGTGTCCTGAAGATGCATCCCAAATAGTGGGTAGAGACTTCCAAATAGTGGGTTTCTAATGTAAGTGTTGAACTAGAGGTAGAGACTCATAACTGAATTGACTAAAGTAAACCCATATGTCTATGCTTGTGTACATAATATATAACTAATGAATCAAACGACCTTCGGATGAACATCCGATCCCACAAGACCACATCTCAACGAAGAAAAGGAAATAGGGCGGACAAGCCTTCCTAAGTCCTTCAATCATTATTTATATGCATCTATACAATCACAGACATACATCTAACTATGCTTGAGTGTGTATCAAGTGGAATCATATCGTGAAGAAAAAGTGTACAGTGTGGAATATCCGACTTGTGAAGTATAAGCGTACAATGGAATATCCTAGTCGTGAAGTATAAGCGTACAGTGAAATATCCGAGTCGTGAAGTATAAGCGTACAGTGAAATATCCGAGTCGTGAAGTATAAGCGTATAGTGTGGGATAATCGAATCGTGAAGTATAAGTGTATCAAGTATAAGTGTATCACGAAGTAGAAGCGACAACTGGTGAAATAAGAGTGTCTATCAGGTATAAGTGGCTACAAGTATAAGCGATATAGAGACAATAACCGGTATAAGCGTATCACGAAGGAAATGCGTTATCAAGTAGGAGTTTTAAATAAGTAAAAGCGAAGCAGCAGTAACTAACAAATAAAAGTATACGTCGTGAAAGGGAACTTCGATGGAAACCTTGCAAAAACCTTTATACTCTATTCTTTGGTAAAATAAGTTTGAAAAACTTTATAAATCCTTGGAACCTTTGTAAACCAGTTTAAAATGAATTTAGATAAACCAGTATAAGTAAGAGTTTTTGAAACAAATGAAAAACCTTTTTGAAACCATCATAGTATCCTACTCGGTAGAACAGTGTACAGTGTGGTAAAATCTTGTGCAAGCGGGTTATCAATCACATATGATTGACATGATAACTGGCATGTTTAACTTGTATTACCCCCCTATAAAACTCGTAAAAACATTTAAAAGGTTCATTCAGGGGTATGAACTCACCTGGCGTAAGTGGATCCGACAAAGGCGCCGGTTGGGTGCTCGGTGTCAAGTAAAGACTTGGACACACTTAGTGACCTATTTAACATATGATAACATATGTTTACATACAATTAGTACATATAATACTAATTAAACAAGTATACGCACCCTAAAGAGCGGAAAACACTTTGGTTAAGTGTTTGGGGTGTCCCGAGTAACAACTAAGAGCTCAAATGGCTTAGGAATGGAGTTTGCTTTTCGAGAGTAAACTCTAAATACTTAGTTTATGGCCCAGGGACAACTCCCCATGAGTTTACGGCCGTAAACTCATGGTGAGGGGTTCTAGTGTGTTTTAAGGCTTTAACTTGCTTGTTGAATTATTCTAGGTCCAAATCTAGTTTGTATGTGGGGATTTAAAGTGTTTTAAGGGGCTATATGGGAGTTTACGGCCCATGAACCACCCCTATGGGAGTTCACGGCCGTGAACTCCTATCCTTTGATTCTATGGAAGTTTAAAGCCCCTAGATCACTTCTAGTAATTTATTTAAGGCTATAGGGGTGTTTGGGGTTCCAAAAGTGCTCTCCTTTAGAGTTTATGGTCCAAATGACCAATCCTTGGGAGTTTACGGCCGGAAGGGCCGTGAACTCTCATACACCCACAACTCTTTGATTTTAAGCCCTTGTTTCAATCCTAGCATTTTCTAGTGAAAGTATAAGGCCATTTAGGGGACATTTACTATCATTTTAGCATGTTTAGGGGTGTTTACGGCCTAGGAACTTGCTTGGGCCGTAAACTCCATGTTACCCATTATTTCCTTGTGTTTAAATGATCTAAACCCTAAATAGCATGCCCCTAATTTATGGCTTAAGCCTAAGGGTGGTTTGGGGCATTTTAACAAGTTCAAGAGGTGTTTACGGCCTAAGCATGTGCTTGGGCCGTAAACTCTCTTTTATGCCCCAAACTCTTGTGTTTTGATGATTAAACACTCCTAGGCAAAATCCCCATTTAGTTTCCAAGCTTTTAGGGACATTTTTGAGTCATTTTGGCCACTTTCTGGGTGTTTACGGCCTAAGGAGGCTCTTAGGCCGTAAACTCCTTTTTCATGTCTCAATCTTGTGATTTTTAGGCTAAAAAGACAATAATGTACGCATAGAACAAGTTAGGGTTGATAGTCTTACGTTTAGGAGTCTGAAATCGCGGTTTTGGAGTCGAAAACGAGCCTAGAGAGAGAGTATAGAGAGTGAGAGAGAGTGTGGAAAAGTCTCCAATGGAGTTTACTCCCCCTTATATATGGGTGGGAGTTGGAGCTCAGTGATATTCTACCCGATACTGTCGTTTAACGGGGCTTTTGGTCGCACCCGATTTAGTGGTCGTAATAATAAAAACTAACTTTTCCAATTAAATGGAAATGTGTATTACGAGTTTTTATTTCTCTTATCACGACTTAACGACATAAAGATATATAAATAAATGAAACATTTATTTATTTGACGACCTCTAATTAACGAAACTTTTATACAGTGGAATATTCCGTTAACGGTAACGGGGTAATGTAACGGAATAACTTTGGGTTGTCACACAATATTTAATTAGTCATACTTTTGATCTCTAAATTAATTCTAGATTAATTATAGATCAACACTAATTAAATAATATGATTTAATATAATATATTAGAACTTATAATATATTAATAAATCATAACTTATTCTATTCTCAAAATATTATCCATAAATTGTTCGGGTGAAGTGCAACCCAAATGGACTATACCGAGTCGGGTCAAGTACATACCAAATATAGTTATGGACTTAGACACTATATCCAACAGTATATATGACGACCACAGACTATTCTAGACAATCCAGTGGAACACTAGCATGTTAGTAACTTGTAGGTGATGAACTACATGTCCATGCGATGTACTGTATTCCTTACTTACATGTATTGCGGAGGAATCCCCAAAGCAGTTCTGTCTAGTAGATGTTTGTGATGATCCTTAGGACAGGTCTTTAGAGATGGATACATAAGAAAACGGGACTGGGTAATCAGGTTAATTATTTGATGTCAAATATTTTATTAAACATGCTAATTATAATATCGTGGTTTGAAAAACTTTTTACTCACCAGGCTTCCCAACCTGATCCACTTTGATTCTTTGTATCACAAGTAATGGTAGGAAAGTATATGGATAGTGATGTTTAAATCTGATGAAATATTCGAGGAGATGTTGGCCATTAGTATAATAAGATGTTGTAATCCCCATTAAGACAAGTTTATGCTTATGTTTTGTATCAGTTATGACATCCCAAGTTTCTAAATGAAAATCGTTTCTTCGAAAATGCTTTTATCTCACATTATTTTTATAGGATAAATTCCACATTTATAAAGAATACTCTGTTTCAAATTGACATAAAGAAAAGTTTTTAATTTGGTGATAAAAATGGGGATGTTACAAATGGTATCAAAACATTAGTTTAAGCAAACTCGGAATATTGGGGAATTCTATACTTAAACTTAGAATGCTAAGCGGTGATTGTGAGGTGTGTGTCTATTTTATTTTAGGTTATATCTCTAAATTGACACAAGCACTAGAATACTTTAGGGTTTCTGCCTTAAATTTTGGTTATATGCTAAATGATTTATATTATAGCATGCTTTAGGTTGCCTACCTAGATTTCTATTTGAGAAGGTTTGTTGCCACCTTGATTTGGAAACGTTATGTGTTCAAGATTCTAAATGTATAAATTAATGTATTAGAATTGGCATATAACTTTTCACGGTGATAAGGAGGATTATGCATCTAAAACATGACTAAAATCTTCCCTCACATAATATAATCATGTCATGGTACACATAGCGCCTACTTTGGTGCACAAAACATCATGGTAAGAACACATAGCAGACTAGGAAATGCTAAGGGAGATCAGCAGGCCTGAACCTTGACATGTGATTGTGTGTGCACTAGAAGTTGTGCTGGTAGCTGAACCAATCACGATGGCAAGAATTAAAGCTATGATTCGAGTAATGCTAGCTAATTAAATGGAGGAGTCCACATAATTTCTCCAAAGGAATAGGAAAGAAGTCATTCAACCAATTGTTAAACCTATGTTGAATGAATGTTAATCCCAAAAAGGAAGCTATAGTAGGACTGTAGACCAAGCTAAACAACCAGTGGTTAGGAGGAACCACCCAGAGGGAGGAATCGATAGGGAAGGATATAGGTACAAGGACTTCACGACTTGAAAATCGTCGAATATTAATGGGAAAAAATATCTTAATAGAGTTATGGATTGGATCTATAAGATGGTGTTATGTGACATCCTCTAATTTTCAGAACCAAAAAGAAATTTTCTTCACACTTTAAAAATCATGATACTTTATATGCAAAAAATACCAGTTATATAAAAATCTTCTGACTACAATATTGTCTTAAATAAAATCCTAAGGATGTCATAATCAATATAAATACACAAGTTACAGCATAAAGACTTGATGGTCTTGAACACTATTGCAGGCTTTTTGTTAATTACTCAGCATCCTAATCAAGTTCCAGTGGCTAAGATCTTGATACCTGTGATGCATACAAACTGAGTGGATCAAGTTGGGTAACCTGGTGAGATACATAGGGATTTCAATCCCACAATATTAGAATATATATATATATATATATATATATATATATATATATATATATATATATATATATATATATATATATATATATATATATATATATATATAACCAACTATTACCAAAGAGTATATAGATCTATTTCCGATGTGAATATCTATAAACCCTCATACCTAACATACCCACCCTAATCGATCCTTACAGATCCTAGTCCATGATTATCAGAAAGATAAACCGTTTAGCATAAATGGGTTGACTACACCGCTAGGGGATTCCTTGGCTGGTGAAAGTCATAAAGGCACTCGTGCCATCAGAGTATTTGATGAATATGGTATCCCATTTCTTCTATGTCTATGGGTTATGAACCCACACTCGCAACATAATTTACAAGACCATCTAGAATGATCAAGTCTTTTCATCTTACCATGGGAGATGACCAGACATACCATTACAGTTGTTTGATCTGGAACCACCATTTCTGGTCATCCAAAAAGGAATATGATTTGTACTTCGGTACATATTTTCATACCATCAACACCTGAACGTTTCAAGGAACATAACTCTACTCTTTGTTCCTAATTTACAAACGTATATCCTAAATGAGACTGACCAATATCAAACTTAAATAAACTAGGTATCTATAATAAGTCTTATCTCATTAACGAACGTAACTACTAAACCCCCAATACCAACTATGTTTAGACAACCTTATCATGTTCTAGTGTGTATATAGAGTATTTAGGCATTAATATACTTTTATTCTTCTCTCTAATATTTCTATTATTGTTATCATATGATAATATATATATATATATATATATATATATATATATATATATATATATATATATATATATATATATATATATATATATATATATATCTTTTAACATATATAGAACCATATCTGGTTCGCATATCGTATAGCCTCAAATACATTTCTAACACATAAACCAGGTAATAAGCATATAGCTTACATATAAACTTTCAAACATATATTTAATACTTTAATTAATACTTGTATTAAAATCATGTTCTTGAAAGAGACTATTCACTCACCTGACTTAGGTGGATGACTTATGATTTTAGCAAAGCTTTGTCTTGGAATTTAGCTTTTTCCTTTGACGTGACCTAAGTTCACATTACTAAGTCTTAGTATTATATTCATGGATACTAATGATAGTCTATATCTAATCTCAATGTCTACATCAAGATCTATCAAGTAAGGAACAACCAGGTAGAATCATCTCGGAGGTAGGGTCCGTTTGGTATACAGAGTATACTTTTTGGAAATCCTACTTTAAACACCTGACTAAATCCAGCCTAGACATCATCCCTTATGTAGATCAATCTGTATATTGGCTTGGAATCACTGATAAATCTTGTCTATAGGTTCATAATAATGACTAATGACTATAAATATAAGTTATAATGAAAGAAAAAGAATGTAGCTTAACTTACAAATGTTTTAGCAAAAACCAGGAAAATGCACGGATAGGATTTTAAAACTGAAATCTCCAATTTGACGGGCTCTCTGGGACGTTAGGAGCTTACTGAAGTGTCTTAAAAGCTCAAAGGAATCAGACTCAAGGAAAGAAATGGATCAGATAGTTTCTTGGAGTATTGTTGCGTAGAAATGAGCCAAAAACCAATGAGTTTATAGGCTTTTGGGGACGCACACAATGCATGAACAATAGGCGCACCGCGCCCTTCAGAAGACGCCGCACCATCGGTTGTCTGCCACATGTCGCTTCAGTATTCGTCCACATCATCCATTTCAGAAGATGTCATGTGTCGGCATTTTGTTGATGCACATGGTGCTGGCACGTCATCAGCCTAAGCGGTTTTTTGCAGATCTTCGAATGTCCATAACTTTCAAATACGAACTCTATTTTTGACGCTCTTTATATCTCGAGAATTCTCTCAATGAGCTCTAAGAGTTTCATTAAGGTCTCAACATCTATTTCTTGCTTTAACAAAAAATCATATTTCGATCGATTTAAATTGTTAGAGTCTGGTGCTGCCACGTCATCAGCCTAGGTGGTTTTTCTAGACTGTCTTTATATCGACGGGTTCATATTCACTAGATCTTCTATTCTCGTTAATATTGTTTCAGCTAACGATCAACCAATTAGAATTTCAATTTTTGTGTCCGCACTGCTGCACTGAAACTTTGAAAAATCATAACTTTCTCTTACAAAGTCAGATTTGGACATTCTTTATATGTACACTCTTGGTTTTACAACTAATGCGAATTTCATTTAGATTACTTAGGATAAAAATAAAATTTATCCAAAATTCACTTTTTACAATACATAGAGTCGTGCCAGTTTATTCGTGAAATTTCAAAAATTCATACGAAGCCGGATTTCAGCATTCTTTATATGTATGAAATCCTTGTCACATATACTATAACTTTTATACGATTCTTTTATCCTAAATAATATTTTATCAAAAAGTCATTTTAACGCTTATTTTATCTTAATTGACTAGCCCGAATATGTTGGTGTTACAAGTTAGCCTTCATAACTTGTGCTTGCAAAGGCAAGTTGCAGACCACTTATGAGGTGCAAGAATTTAGGGGCGGGGTTGTTCGTTGGTGGAACATGTTAAGGAGGATCATAATCCCTAATGATCCATTACAACTGACATAGGCAGATTTCTTGGTACACTTCAAACTCAAGTTCTGCTCGGCCCAAAACATGCTAGAGCGGGATAAAACTAGTTTCTAACATTAAAGAAGGGTACCATGTCCTTTGATGAGTACACAAATGACCCTGGAGGCAACAAAAGATAAAGAATAATAAGATAAGGATGTTGCTCAATCGGAGTCCAAGTTATGAAGCAGTCATCCAATATAGATAGTATTTTCTTATGTAAGAGTCATAGAGTATAGTGAACTTGAATAACATTGTAATCATCTTGAAGAAGATATGCAATTCCTGATAATGTTATATTATTTGATGTGTTAAGTTGCTATGTGGTTTTCTTGTATAGTGACTTAGAGACTGCGATTCAATTCATAAGACAAGTATGAGTAGGTGTGAAAGGTAATAGACCTATACTACCCAAAGCACAAGACTCACACTTGGATCAAGAAAAGTCACAAGGTTACTAAGGCACTAGTAGTTGAGTTCATTTTTCCAATTTCTGTTGTTACCGTCATTTCTGTAATGACTAAGAAAATGAATGTCATTCCGACCATAGTGGCCATAACGAATCGAGTCCGATTAACATAAATCTACGAAGTAAGTGACTTGGTTCAGAGAACCATGTTCGATGTAGTATCTGACTTTAGTCAAGAGATTGAAGGAAATGATAATCGAAGCGATTGACAGAATTATTGCAACCGTCCTTAAAGACTAAGCAACCTATAGCTAGAAATGCTACCTGCTATGACGTGATTATATCACATTATAACATGAAGGAAGGTGTCTTATGTGCAAGAGTTTGACTCATAGAGAGATGAGTCTAACATTGAATCCTACTGTTGAATCAATATTTTTCCTTTTATACACTCTTTACAACTCCTTATTTCAGTAACCATCACATAAGGGGAAACTGTTGGAAATATTTTTATGTGATTGTCACTTGAAATAAGTTGAGTATTGATTTACATTTTCTAATAAACATTATCAGAATGTTTCAGGTTGAAGAGATATTGAAGATTCAACAAGTGTTTGAAGTATCAGATGTTTGAGCACTTGAAGTTGAACATGAAGAATTTGTTGTACACATGGAGCATTTGTTATTGACAAGGAGAACTTGCTGAAAGCTAGTTGGATCATCATGATCTCAGATGGCACATCTAGATCATATGGATCAGCATCAAGACGTTGATGGATCATCTAGAATATTGATGGCTCATCAGAAACATTGTTGGCTCATCCACAACTCTATGGCTCAACATGAATACTTGGTGGCTCAACAAGAGTTGATGGTCAACATGAATACTTGGTGGCTCAACTCAAGTCAATGGATCAACATGATCACATTGATGGCTCAACAAGACTGCACATGACATATCATGTACAATGAAGGCACGTCCAAATGCTCAAAGGAACATGAATTTCATCCATGGTCCATCATGAACATGTGGTGGTACATCTTCAAGTTCAATACATAGTCTAACATTCAAGAAACTACTCGACATGATCAACAACACTTCTGGAAGTTGATGACATCTAAGAAGACAATTGAGCAACATGATGCTCATGTTGCTCATCACATTTTCAATGTTTATCAATAATTATGAAGACTCATAACTTAGATGGAACCCTAACGGAATACTAACGGAATTGGAATATTCCATCCATTCTCCGTTAAGTAGGGCAAAGGTGTTAATTGATGACTAAGTCTTGATGATGTGTCAGCACCTGATTGGTCAAGCCATGCCATGGGCTTTTCCAAAGCCAATAAATAGGCCCCTTGGGATCCATTATAAAGTTGCTCTTCCTTGCTCATTTCAGATCATTCTGCACAATTGTTGTTTAGATTAGTCTTTAGAGATCCATTTGAGTGTTTTAGCTTGTCTATCATTCAAACACTTGTAACTGAATCTTGATGAATATGAGACACTTTTGAATCATTGATCTTGAACATATAAAAAATGTTTTTATCATTAACTTTGTGATTTACAACTCTTTATTTTCCGCATTACTTGCCACTTGACGATTCTGAAACTCTGTTTCAGTATTTTCAACACTTGGACTACTCTATTCTAGGTTTACTGAATTTTTCTCATTTCTTCACCTACGATGATAGGCCATTAGAACATGACCATTCGGTCTGTCATGGTAGCCGAAGTAAAAAAAAACCTTATCATGGGTTGAGTCTGTCTGAGAAGGATCAGGATTCTCCGATGAAGATAGAGTTTGAAATTCGAAGGTTTGGACTAAAGGTCAAATAGAGAATAAAGAACGGGTGCAAGTTTGGGTACCATTAGCAGTTAGGAAGTCCAAGAGTTTGATACTCATTGGGAAATACATAGGAGTTATGGTTATTGCATAGGATGGAAAAGTCACTTGCAGGATCATTATCCAACAATGTTTTGCTGATAATTTCGGTACCTAATCATCCTAAAGGGAAGATAATTGTAACGCCCGTGGATTTGGGCTAAACATTTAAGATATAATAGATAATCTTAGTTAAAGATGTTGTAGTCGTAATGACTGTCTCGTGGATATAAGTAGCGCTTAAATCTAACTTTCTATGAAGAAGTTATGCTTCTTCGAATTTTCTCGATCAAACCGATACAACTATGTGTGTCATAAAAAGTGAATCGGAGATAGGTTTCTTATTAGACTAAGTAATCAAAATGAAAGTCGTAGTGATCGTAAAAGCGAGAGCGTACATATAGAGAATGCCCAAATTTGACTTCATATAAGGAAGTTATGACTTTTCGAAGTTTCAACGCAATTGTGTCAACACAGAAACCGAAATTAAATTGATTGATTGTTAGGCAAAACAATCTAAATGAGAGTTGAAAATCTCATAAATATAATTATGTTGATATAAAGGCAGTCAAGAATGGAATTCGTATGAAAGAGTCATGATTTTATACGGGCTTTAGTAGTCTAAGCCCTTTAAAAATATAAAATTAAAAATAAGTTGATAATTATCCGATGAAGTATAAATGAAAGTTGTAGTACTAATCGATAGCTAGAAGTGGATATAAAGAACGTCGAAAACAAAGCTCATATGAGAAAGATATGATTTTTAGAAGTTTTTCAAAGAGGGCAACACATAGGGTAGGTGTGTGTTGTGCGCGCTTCTATAAGGTGGGTCGTAGACCACCACTTTTTCGACACATGGCAAAAAACTACAGGAACAGCGTAGCTGGAGGGCATAGGTTGCTTGGTTAAAATCATACTATAAATAGTCAGTAGTCCCCCCCCCCCCCCATTCCTTTCCTCAAACCTCTAGAACCATTCTCTGGAATTTCTACCTCTCGTGTCCGAATTTTCGCTAGGCTTTTAGAAGTTTTTAGTTGCACTCTGAGTCATCAGAGAGCCTAGAAAATAGAAGCTTTTGGGTCGGAATTCTGCCTGTGAAATTTCCGATTTTCGCTAAGAAATTACTGTAACTTAAGCTGCACTTACTATTCTTCAAGTGTAACTTATATTTATTCATTGTCGTTATTATGAATCTATAAATAAGATTTATCAGTAATTCCAAGTCATCGTATTGATTGATCTACTTACGGGAATAATGTCTAGACTATATTTAGTGAGGTGTTTAAAGTGATATTTCCAAACCGTATACTATGTATACCAAACAGATCCTAGCTCCGATATTATCTTAATTGGTTATTCTGTAACATCTCAAAAATACTGATATTTTTTTCATTTTAAACCATCAAATTGATACATCGAGTGTTCCAAAACAAATCTTGATAAAAATGTATCTCAACATCAGTGTAAAACAATAGTCATCAATGCAGAAAAATCATAGGGGAATATTGTGCACTCAATTTGGGCCCTTCCCTTTAGAACTAGAAGTACCTGAAAATGTTAACCTACAAAACTGTAAGCACAAAGCTTAGTTCCCCAAAATACCTCGTACCATACAACGGGCCCAGGCTAACATACAATGAGCCTAACCCAGCATACCAACGGGCCCATTCAAGCATACCAACAGGCCCAGCGCAACATACAAACGAGCCTATCCTATCATACAATGGGCCCAACCCAGCAAACTCATGCAAGAGTCACAAAGACAACTAGCATACTACATAGTATAATGATATGAATCAGCTGTCTCACGAAGTTAGTTAAAATACAGCTCAATGTCATGCAGTTGGTGCTACAACACACCTATTGAATCAAACAAGATCCAACCTTAGTGTATAATCTAGAACTAGCAATTTGGCCAAAAGTCAACCCATGTCAACAAGTCAACTGTCAAGGTCAATTGTCCAAGTCAACCTCAGAGAATCGCCATGTCGTGGCCTTCTACTAGCCACGTTGTGGTATAGTAAAACAATGCAGTTGCTTGTCCCCCAGTCGCCACATCATGATGGCCAAATGTCACTTCATGGGATTCGAGTCTCAACAACTTAATGGATTAACCTGTTTTCCATACATTCCAGGAGCTCCAAAGCTCAAATCTGATTTTTTCTGAAGCTCTTGATGGATAAATTTTCCAACTTTATCCATTAATACATCCCAATAAGCCAAGATCTCTAATTGTAGGTCCTTAATGGTAACTTAAGGCATAAAGTCAACCATTAAGCACTTAATCCTTAATATCTCAAGTCCATAATTTCCAGAAGGGTTTCCTACTCCTAAAACACCATAAAAGTCATTGCTTTATGTACATGCATGTCTAATGCATGTATCTTGCTAAAGTAGGTCAAAATCATGAAGAAGTGAACTTAAACTTTGAGTATGAGACCAAAAACTCCACGAAACCATATATTGATATGGCCTTATTTAACTATGTATTTTAGGCCATTATCTTAATATATTTTGAGTAAAAATTTTATCTTTTAAGATATATGATACTTAATATGCTTTGAAATGTTCAATTACAGTTTAAATTGGAGTTGGGATGCAAAAGGAGGAGAAAGGAGCTGAAAAGGAAGCAAAAAGGATGTTGCTGGCAGATTGACTCCTCGTCAGTGTTTTGTCCATATCACATGACTCGTAACTCCAATTGACGAGATTCAAAATATTCTAAAAACTAGACAAAATTTTGGACGACTTTCGTTTATTTGAAAATTTTTGATTCCCAGTTTCCACACTGTGGTAAAGCCATTTCCACGGCGTGGAGACATCAAGAAATTTCGTGGACGTGAAGAAACCATCTCCCACGTCATGGTAAGACTTTCTACACGCTGTGGCGACCCTGAAACCTATAAATAGAGTCGAAAATTATCCCTAATGAAATATATTCAATCCTAATTCGTTCCTCATGATTATAAATCTCAGAAGCGCCGTTTTGAGGGTGTAGAAGGCGGTTAGAGGGTCGTTAAGCTGATATGAGGCAAAGATTTGAAGGATTCGAGAGCGGATTCTTGTCAGGAATCATGCAGGTTGCTTTTCTGACCATGGTTATCATTCCATTTGTTTCTATTCGTGTTTGAATTTTTGAATTAGGGTGTTAAAACCCTTTTCTTTGAATTTATGATTAGATGAATCATTGAGATTATGGATTAATTTGCTATTTGGATTGTTGATTCTTGTTTAAATTATTTTTCCAAGTTTGATTGAAAGATCCATTTGTGTTAAAGATTGCTACTTTATTCCCTATTGTTGAATTAATAAAGTGTAGATGACCATTTTGACTGTGTTAATTTGAATCATAGTTGTCCATGATCATTAGTAATTATTACTAGAGTTTGATCAAAACCTAGGGTTAGGATAATAAAGTGATGAACTTTAATGTGTGTGCATGAGTAGATGATAATTCTACGCATGATTCAATTCCTATGATCATTAGGATCAATAAAGATCAAATCTTCCTTGATATGAAGTCAACATTGAATTTATGGATACTTAATGGCATGACGATGAAATTAAGAGTCTTTAGATTCATTGGGATTAGTGGTATGATCATGATATTAGTTATATTAGGCAACAATGAATAATGAATGAATAATCATTGAACTTGAGTAATTAACCATGATTTTGAGATTTAATCCTATCTAAACCAATGTACATGGAGTGACTCGTTCCCAATCAGTTTATTTTCGTTATTTTAGTTATTGATGGTTTGCAGTTTAATAATAAAACCCTATCTTTTTATTTCCTTCATTTATTTATAACCTATAAGATTCACTACTGTTTCCCTTAAGTTCGACACCCTTGTTTATCAAAACCATACTATACTCGATCAGGTTCACTGCCTATAAGGTGTGGTTTTAGATGTGATAGACTAGGAAATATAAATAAAAAACTAGTACATTAAAAATACACATCAAAGTTTTTGATGTCATTGCTAGGGAATGGTTTTAATTAATTTAGTTTATTTGATTATTCGTTATTTATTTTTGCATTTTTAGTTTTTTTTTATTTTCTCTGATAACATGTCACTTGTTGGGAAGGTTTTGTTCTTATGTGCAGGAATTTGTGATCATACACGTTTCTTGGTTTATCTTTTTGCATGGGTTTCGAGATTGTAAACGATTAGGGAATTCTTGACTTGTTTAGTCTACAACTTTGGTGGTTTGTACAACTTAATCCACGAGGTGTAGTATAGCGAGACGTGTTGTGGTGGTTAAGTAGAAGACCAAACTCTTGCTACTCTAGACTAGTTTGGTCAGTTTTTGTTCTACTTATTAGTTAATGGCGCAAATAAAGCAAAGGAAATAGCCTGATGGGTCCTGAAAGTTTTTGTTTTCACAAACCACTTCTTGCATGCTAGAGATTTAATTATCATTTGTTGCATGATTTCGACGAAGACGAGTGATCGTGACATCGTTTTTAAGTATTTTCGTTTGATTTTATTTATTTATAATTTTTTTTTAGTCTGTTTAATTTTTTCCCATGTTGATGCTCTTTATGTTTTAGATCTTTGCAGAATTTTTGCCCTTCGGATGCCTTCAGTGATTTCAGCAATTAGGATCAAGTGCGGTTTTGTCACGAGAAATATTCCATGACAAGAGTTGCATCACATAAGTGTGGGATCACTTACGCACATGTGAGAGGGATCAAGACTTTATTAAAGTCAATTACTAGAGGGAAGAGCATCTGTGATAGACGAGGCGAGTGTTTGGCTGACACAACTCGAGTTGATGTTTTTTCGCGATGAAAATTTCCAAGAAATGATTCGCAGATTTTACATTTTGTACAACAATATGATGTTTTTGCCAATCGTTTCGCACACCAAGTCCCGACATGAGAAGAAAAGTAACGCAGTTCCAGTTTGTAGTTTCCAGCAAAATTCGAAGCATCATCATTCCAACACATATTTTGAAGCAACCTACTATAGTCGATATCGTTCTCGCGACTACATGCACAAGGCGAGTTCGTTCCTTTTTCTCCCTCTTTTATTTTATATGCTCTAATTGTTATTATATACAATGAGGGCATTGTTTAATTGAAGTGTGGGGTATGGGGATTGGAAAAAAGACCAACAAACATGATAGATTTTAAGAACAACTTATGCTAAATAAAAATCTAGTTAATTTTTAAAACTTTTGTTTTGATATTATTGCGTTAGAACTAAGTTTGCTAGTGTTATGTGGGATAATTTGATGTGAATTCTAAGATTTAGTTGAACCAATATGTTATAATATATTTGTGGCTTTCCAATTCTAGTGAAATAATGAGACAAAAAACGCGAAGTTGTGTACTTTGAGGGACATAATATGTTTTGCATCGTGTACTGAAATATATCCAGGAAAATTTATGTAATGATTGCACCTCAGGCTAATACCTTTAGCTAATAAGGGTTGAAGTTAAGTTCCATTGCTTAAGCATAATTTTTTCTTAGGTTTTTAGTTGAGAAAAAAAGTGAGTTATAAAAAAAATGAAAAAAGTTGTGAAAAAAGAAACAGAAAAGTTCTCAAAAGTTTTTGAGTGAATTATAGCTATCAAATTATGAAGATCTTAAGGAAAGTGAAGAAATAAGGCAAATTGCCCAAAGCCAAGGGCTTAGTAGTCAAAGTTGTAATTACTGTTTCTAGGTTATTTTATCGTATGTATGTTTGGGAACATAATTTATGAGGATGTATTCGCAGGGATGCTGAAATGAGTGTTGTTCAATATAAGCGGGGAAAGTTTATGAGGATTGTGAGTATTTTTATGATTTGAGAAGTGTTTAGGATTTCTTAGACACAAATATATGCATTGAGGTTAAACATAATTGGTGAATTCAAATTGGTTATTCTGTGTGATGTTGGTGAGCATGGTTTTGATGTGTGGTATTGAAATGAAATCATAATGAATCTTGTTTTATTTGGGGACAAGCAAAAGATTAGTGTGGGGTATTTTGATATGGCCTTACATAACTATGTATTTTAGATCATTATCTTAATATATTTGAGTAAAAATGTTATATTTTAAGATATATGATACTTAATATGCTTTGAAATGTTTAATTACAGTTGAAGTTGGAACTGGGATGCAAAAGGAGGATAATGGAGCTAAAAAAGATGCAAAAGGATGTTGTTGGCAGATTGAACCCTCGTTAGTGTTTTGGCCACATCTCATGACTTGTAACTCCGATTGACGAGATTCAAAAAGCTCTGAAAACTAGACAAATTTTGGACGATTTTCATATTTGTGAAAAATTCTGATTCCCAGTTCCCACGCCGTGGCAAAGCCATTTCCATGACGTGGCGATATTAGGAAATTTCATGGACGCAAAGAAACCATCTCCTACAGCATGGAAAGCCTTTCTCCATATTGTGGAGACCCTGAAACCTATAAATAGAGCTGACAAATTATCCCGAATGACATATCTTCAACCCTAATTCATTCCATACGATTATAAACCCTAGAAGTGCCATTTTGAGGGTCTAGAATGTGGTTGGATGAGCTTTAAGCTAATATGGAGCTAAGGTATGAAGGATTTGAGAGAGGATTCATGCGAGGAATCATTCATGTTGCTTTTTTGACCATGATTTGCATTCCAATTATTCCTATTTGTGTTTTACTTTCTGAATTACAGTGTTAAAACCCTTTTCCTTGTGTTTACGATTAGATGAATCATTGAGATTATGGATCAATTTGTTATTTCGACTGTTTATTCTTGTTTAAATAACTTTGTCAAGTTTGATTGAAAGGCTCCCTATTGTTCAATTAATAGAATTTAGATGACCATTCTGATTGTAGTAATTTGAATCATAGTTGTCCATGATCATTGGTAATTATGACTAGAGTTTGATCAAAACCTAGGGTTAGGATAATAAAGTGATGAACTTTAATGTGTGTGCATGAGTAGATGATAATTATATGCATAATTCAATTCCTATGATCATTAGGATTAATAAAGATCAAATCTTGCTTAATACGAACTCAACAATGAATTTATTGATAATTAATGGCACGATAATGAAATTACGAGTCTTTATATTCATCAAGATTAGTAGTCTGATCATGATGCTAGTCATATTAAGAATCGGTGAATAATGAATGAATAATCATTGAACTTGAGTAATTAACCATGATTTTGAGATGTAATCCAATCTAAACCAAAGTACCTGGAGTGACTCATTTCTAGTTAGTTTATTTTCGTTAGTTTAGTTATTGATTGTTTGCAATTTAATAATAAAACCCCTCAATTTATTGCTCTCTTTTATTTATAACCTATAATTAAAAATTATAATATTAATTCACTACCATTCTCCTTGAGTTCGACACCCTTGTTTATCAAAACTATACTATACTCGATCAGGTTCAGTGCCTGTAAGGTGTGGTTTAGATGCAATGGACTAGGAAATATAAATAAAAAACTAGTGCATTAAAAATACACGTCTATATCCAGAACATATAACACCAAAAGTACCTCAAGGATCCATAAAGTTTCCAGCTTTATGGTATCCACTCCTCCAAACTTCCATAACATGAAAAAAAAAGGGGACAAAGAAATAAGATCTAGAAGCATGCAACCGAAAATCTTGAATCTTGGATACTTATAGTGGTCCGGAAATGATGTCTGTTGATGATGAAGAGAATGGCTAGATGAAACAATGCACCAAATGAGCTTCCTTCTCCTTCAATGTGCCAAGAACACCTCAAAAACCTAGCTCACACTTTCCTTATATAGGGCCCAAAGCCCGAAAATTAGGGTTTTGCCTTCAGACAGTTGCCACGATGTGGCCCAATACATGCCACGTTATGAGGCATAATAAAACATCCGCGAAACCTTTTGGCCATGCCACGTCGTGGGGAGACCTTTCCCAAGTTGTGGACAACAAAATCCTTAATAAAATTATAATAAACTTATAATAACTTATACCTAAGATTTCAGATGTTACAACTCTCCCCCACTTGAATTGGATTTCGTCCTTGAAGTCCACTGCAACAAATAACTCTAGGTAGGGCTCCCTCATCTCATCGTCTGGTTCCCATGTCCACTCTGAACCCTTCCGGTGCTTCCATTGCACCTTCACCAACCTTACCACCTTGTTGCGCAAGGTCTTCGTCTTTCGATCAAGGATACCAATCGGTCTCCCTACATAATTAAGACGCTCGTCAACCAGAATGTTGTCCAAAGGAACCACTATAGAATTATCAGCTAAACACTTCCGCAACTGAGATACATGAAAAGTGTTGTGGATCTGACTAATATCATTAGGTTGATCCAATCGATACACAACCTTAACCACTCGACGATAATTCTTATTGTACCAACATATATGGGGCCTAACTTGCCCTATTTCCAGAACCGGATGACACCTTCGAAGGTGACAACTTTAGAAGCACAAAATTTCCTACCTGAAACTTGAGGTTTGAATATTTCCAATTAACATAGCTCTTCTGGTGGCTTTACGCGGTCTTTAGCCGATTGTGTAGCTGTTGTATCAACTCTATGGTCCTGAGTACCACCTCAGTACTCTCTATAACTCGATGCCCTACCTTGACCCAACAAACTGGGGTTTGACATCTTTTCCTTTAAAGCATCCCGAAGGGAGGTCGATTAATATTGACATGGTAAATTTTGTTATAGGAGAACTCGGCCAATGGAAGATAAGTGTCCTAACTCCCGCTAAAATCTAATATGCATGCCCTGAGCATACCCTCGAGAATTTGAATTGTCCGCTCATTATGTATGTCGACATGAGGGTGGTATGCAGTGCTGAAACGTGGCTGAGTACCCAACTCGTCATCGAATTTCCGACAAAACCTAGAGGTTAAGTGAACATCGCGATCAGAAACCACCGAATCTGGTACCCCGTGTCGAACGACTACCTCCCTGATGTAGATGTTAACCAACTTCTCGGCAGATATACTCTCAACGATAGGGATGAAATGAGAACTCTTGGTCAGTCTGTCCACAATTATCCAGATAAGGTCAACCCCACGAGCCGTCCTCGTAACTTTGTAATAAAATCCATGGTGATCTCTTCCCATTTCCAGATGGGAATGGGTAACGACTGCATTTTGTCTTGGGGCCTTTGATGTTCGCCCTTGATTTTTCGGAAAGTCAAGCACCGCTCCACAAACCATGATATCTACCTTTTCATGAAGGGTCACAACTAACTTAATATCAAGTCTCTATACATCTTTGTGGCCCATGTGTGGATTAAAAACTTCGACTTATGAGCTTACTCCAATAACGTGTGCCTAACCCCACCAACAACCGGGACCCATACTGTCTTTCACGGAGTCAATAATCCATGATTGTCCCTGGTAAATAGCGGAATCTAACCCCTGATTCTCACTTCCTTCCAATTTTCCTTCTTTAACCCCTCTACTTGAGCTTTCTTGATCAAATCCAACAGTGGTGAAATAATAACCATCCTCAAATACAGATCTTCAATGGGTCTACTCATTACCTTGTGAATCAAGGTATCGGCCACAATATTGGCCTTCCCAGGATGGTACAATATCTTGCAATCTTAACTTTCACCAAGGTTCTAAATGGCGTGAGGCGTGGCATGGCGGCAAGGCCAAGCCTCAAGCTTAACGAGCCATGGCGAGCCATGACGTTTTTCAAGGCGTGATGTAAGGCGGCGATTTTGTATTAATTTAAAATTATGTTACCACATAAATATAAATTTATATTAAATATAACTACTTTTTAGAAGTGTTAGATCAATAACTAATAACAAAAAGTTAACAAAACCACAATACTTGTATCTCCGATTTGAAAAGACATAACAAAGAGTAAAAAAACTATGTCTCAAACGAAAAAACACGCGCCATAGGACGCCATAACGCGCCATTGCGTGCCATATCACGCCTTGCCATGCGCCACGCCTAACAGCAACGTTATGAAGCTTTTCGTAACAGCGAAGCCACGCCTCACGCCATGGCGCGCCTTTTAGAACACTGACTTTCACCACATCCAACCATCTCAGTTGTCTCACGTTCAAGTTCGGCCAATCTATTAAATACTTCAGGCTCTTGTGATAAGTATAAATAGTGTACCTTACCCCATACAAATAATACCTCCAAATCTTGAGGTCAAAAGCCACAACCCCCAACTCCAAATCATGCGTAGGATAGTTCGTCTCCTGAGGCTTCATCTGTCTCAATGCATACATAATTACATGACCCCTCTGCATAAGCACTACACCCAAACCCATAAATGTCGCATCGCAATACACCACAAAGCCATCCATCCCCTCAGGAAGGGTTAAAATTTGGGCCTCACATAATTTTTTTCGCCAAAGTCTCAAAAGTTGCTTGATGATCAGGCCCCCACCAGAAAGGAACATTCTTCTTCGTCAAACGGGTCAAGGGAACAACAATCTTGGAGCAATCCTGAATGAACCTCCGATAATAACCGAGTAGGCCAAGGAAACTCCAAATCTCAGATGGTATCCTCGGAACCTCCCACTGCATAACTACTTCAATCTTGGCCAGATCGACCAATATACCCTTCTTATTGACGACGTGCCCCAAAAATTGCACTTTACGCAACTAGAAGTCATATTTAAAGAACGTAGCATAAAACCTCTCCCTCCTCAAGGTCTCCAATACCTCTTATAAATGCTCTTCATGATGCTCCATAGTCTTAGAGTAGACTAGGATATCATCGATAAACACTATCACAAACCAATCCATCATTGACTTGCACACTCGGCTCATGAGATCCATGAACGTTACCGGTGCATTGGTGAGCCCAAATAGCATTACCACGAACTCATAATGACCATATCGATTCCTAAAGGCAATCTTCTGCACATCCTCATCTCTGACTCTCATCTGATGATAACCTGATCTCTAATCGATATTAGAGAACCAAGATGCACCCTGAAGCTGGTTAAATATATCATTAATCCTCGGACGTAGATAACGGTTGTTCACTGTCAGCTAGTTTAACTTCCAATAGTCAATGCACATCTTGTGTGAACCATCATTCTTTTTCATAAACAGAATCGGTGCTCCCCACGGAGGGTTGCTCAGTCTGATGAATCTCTTGTCTAACAGCTCCTACAGCCGTGTAGACAACTCATGCATCTATGGAGGTGCTAAGCGATAGGGCGCCTTGACTATCGGTGTCATAACCAGAATCATATCAATCTGAAACTCACCCTGCTTCTCAGGAGGCACTCCCGACAAATCCTCGAGAAATACAAGCATAGTAGTGTTTCCTAGGGTTTCTTTTGCTATAAGATGTGTGAATCGTTGCAATGGCTCCACAATTGCATTTAATATCGATCATTGCTATCAAGTTGGAAGAAATCGATCAAACAAGAAGAGGAAAGGAAGGAGACGATAGCAGATAAAGAGAGGGAGGCAATGTTTTGTATGCTTTTAAGGTACAACGGCTTTAAGAAGGGACACACACCCGGAAAAGATGAAAATGCCCTACATACAAGTCACGTGGGGAGCTTAAACGAAAGCATTTAACGGTTAACATCTATAGGAACTAACCGTGCAAGAAAAATAACAACCAAGGACTGTCCGAATTAATTTTTGAAAATAGAAACTAAACACGATTTCCGACATGTACACAAGGGACCAATGGTGTAATTTACCCTATATTTTTCCACCGTACACATTAGTCATTTCTGTAATTTGGATTAATTTATCATTCATAAAAAAGTGGTAAATGTAAAATCATAATTCCTAAAGAACTTAATATAACAAAAATGATAATACATGGTGAAAAAAGTTTATTGACATCTATTTTTACATGTTATCTATTTTATATAATTTCCAACTCACACCAACAATAAAAAAAAATGCCATCGTTTTTAATTAAAGAAAATGCTTGTCTTCTCATATCAACTAAAATTTCCAAAATTTATGCATTCTAAAATATTTCATATTTTATCTTTTGGCTAATGAAAATTCAAATATTTAGTATAAAGTATCTATTCCAAAATAAAATATTCAAATGTTCAATTTGGCTTAAATTCCCACTACAAAAGTAATATCCAAATGCTCATTTGAAGAAAAAATTTAAAATAAAAGAATAAAATATAAATTTAAAATTACAAAAAAGAAAATATAAAATTACACAATGACACCTGACATTTTGGCCATCTACACCTACAAGGAAACAAAACAGTTTTTTTTTTTGTTGGGGGTAAAATGGGAATTAACAGATTCATAACCCAAAGACAATGCAAGAAAAATAACATTAAAGAAAGAAAGTGATCTAAGGAGTTATGCTTTTTCTTTTTTGTTTTTTATTGAATATTCTTCTAAACATATTTTATTTTATTTTTTCTTTTTATTTCTGTCAAATTCCACATTTACCCTTTAGTTATCATGTAATTGGGCTTGTTCAATATTGGGCTTATTAAGGGCCCACATCATGACATGTAGACTTCAATGCTAGAGCTTCTGAAAGTAAGACATAACGGGCACGCCGAAACGACACCGTCGCACTCTGTACAAACGCACAGATGTCGACACGGCAGCAATACCACTGAGGCGACTCGTTTTCCACACGCTTTACAACCGGGTCCACTCGCTAACACGACTCGCTCCGGGTCAATATACGCCGATTCGGCGTCCTCCGCTTCACCGTCGGCGAATCGTTGCCCGACCTCCTCACCTTCCCCTACACAACACCCTCCTCGCCTCCCGCTCACAATAGCCTGTTGCAGCTGCGACTGTAACGCCGCCGCCTCCGCCTCCTGTGCCCTCGCCCTCGCCTGCCAGACCTGTGCCTCCGCGCTGAGATGCGCCGCCCGAGCCTCCAGCTCAGCGTTACGTCGCGCGGCTTTCTCCGCCTCGACGTCTTTGTCCTTCATTTTCCGCGAAACCGATTCCTCCGCCGCCCGGAGTAGTGCGCTATAGTGCATCTGCCTCTTGTTTGCTAACGTACGCCGTAGCTCTTCTCCCTAATATAAAACTCAATCTTCAGCATCGGTTTTTTGCGAAAAACAAATCAACCTCATAAAAGTATTTTGGTATTCCGGCGATAGGGTATTACCTGAGCTTGAAGAAAATGCTCGATTTCATCTCGTTGTCGGTTGATTTGTGTTGTCAAATCTTCCGTGAATAATGGTAAAACAGAGGACTGAGAAGAAAGAGAATGTTGTTGATCGTTAAAAGCTAATCGGAGACCAGTGGAAACGTCGACGTTTCTCGAACGGAGCTGTGTAACATCCACCAGTTGATTATGAAACTGTTGTTGATGAATAATAGACATCAATTGATTCATATCAAAGTCTCTTCTTCTTTTCCTTGGATTAACACCACCACTCTCACCTACACAATCCAACATAACTATTCTGTTAAAAATCCAAATACACATGAAGAAATCGATGAACAATTCAACACCCACCTGGGAAATCGCTGAAAAATATGTGATTAGCGGATGGATCATCAACAAATCTCGAAGAAGTCGCAGTTGGTCCACCTGGTTGTGATTGTAACTGCAATGAACAATCTCCGTTCTTCCCTTCTCCTACACCTCTGTAATTCAATCGAGAAACACATCCATTTGAGAAAACAGAATCATAAATAAAAAGCAGCTTCTGAAAAAAGAAAAAATGAAGAATACAACAACCTGTTGAGAAGAAGAACATTTGATGGGTATTGAGCTTGAACAGCCATTGTTATCGATTATAGCAACATAAAGAAAACAGAGGGAGGTGGGGTGGGGTGAGGGGTTGATAAACGCTAACACAAAAACAGCATGAAAGAGAAGATGCCTGGAGCCTTTCGAGAACACGCACTATAGGCGGAAAGTTCAATTAATATTTGTGTGCAGACCAAATTTAATTTTTTAATTTATCGAAAACTAAATTTAATGAAGAAAAGAATAATTTAAAAAGTCGTATAAAATCGATGCAATATTATTATCTAAATATGGAAATATAATTTATGGTAAAAATAAGTGATACTTTAAAGTTTTCCCTGGTAAATTTCATTCTTTTTTACTTAAAATAAATTATATTTTATCTTTAGCATTATAATTTTTAAAATAAAATACTGTTTTATTACTCAACAATATAATTTTATAATTGTTTTAATATTTCACTTACATGATTTTAGAAGATAATAATTGTTCAACCCTACATGTTATGCAATCTTATTTGCATTTATGTTAAAATTGATTTTTTTTTTAAAGATATTATCAAACTGACTATTTATTTTATATTTTTCTATAGTATCTTCATTAAGATCTCAATCTTGATCTTGAAATATTAAGAGTTTAAGATTCTATAATGAAAAACGATCTCTACCATATTATATTCTCTGTGAAGTTAGATCTATATTATGATCTCAAAATTTCAATCTTATCCAACATCTTTAGTCTTTATTATATAGTAAGTCCCAAAAATCTATTATCGGTCAAAAATTTCATTGAATATAACCACCTTATTCATTCAACTTGAATTACGTAAAGCATGCTGAAACGAAGGTTTAAATTAACAACTAACTATGAGGTCTTGAGTTCAATCCTAAGGATATGAAAAAATATATAATTGTTTGTCGTTTCAAAAAAAACGTAGAGCACATGACACTCATATTTTTTATGATCTTGCAGTATATAATAACGATTATCTTTTTTTTTTTCTTTTTTTTTTTTTGTTTTTCATATTTACTTCCTAATTTTTACGGGTTGTAGTAACAAGAATTATATTTCTATCCTTAAAAAGTTGAAGTTAACTAAATCATCGGTGCTTTAATCAATATAACTATTAATGTGTATTTCGTAAACAAGATAATGCAAACAATTTTGAAGACTTGTACACTTTAGTATCTTTCAATTACTATCTGATTGTATGATAATGATCTTGCAAAATTTAAAACGATCTTACATAAAATTTGGAACTTAATAACCTTACTCTATAGTAAATACACTATTTAAATATGGATTAAAATATTTTTTTTCATTTTAAAGTTACATAAATGTCCACTAACCACGTAACATATAATACGTTGGATTGTGATGCATATTTATATTATTTATCTTAATAAAAATGTTGTAAGCTTTTCGAATGTTGATGAAAGTATTATTTGAATTACATTCTATATTAAAACGATTTGTATATAACGAGATACAATTGTTAAGAGGTCCACCAAGCGTCATCTTCACCACCACCATTTGTTTCTTATATGGTGTTGGTTTGTTATGGTATCTACCATTGAAAGAGTTTACTTTCTATTATTATTTGTAGTGTTTGATTTGTTAATTTTATATTTTTTTCAAACATTTATAGAGCACAACATTTAATATGGTGTTGATTTTAGTGCTAAAGATCTTCTAGTTAATTGGAATTAACACAAGTGACTGCAAGACTAAACTAATGATATAATATAATTTTTTAGATGGTATGAAACGCACAATTATATATATGGTGAGTTTGATCCCAATTACTACAAAATGTGGGGGTCAAAGGGGTCGCACCCCTATGGGGTTTGGGAGAGCGCTTCAAAACCTCTATATAATTTTGGACATAGAATGCAATGAAAAACATAATTAGAGTTGAGTAATATATAAACTTGTGGAGTTTGGGTCTTTCTGAGGACAACTCACGTTGCATGAAAGCCAAGTTGTCTGACACCCCGTACTGCATGGATAGCTTATAGCCAAGTTGTCTGTCAGGTTAGTTTTGCATGGCAGCTTGAACTTCTCAACGATTGTTTCCAAAAAATAACATTACTGATAACAAAATCTACAAATTTTGTTAATCGTGTCTATTTTCGCATGTATAAGTACATATAATCATATTTCACTAGTTGTGGATGTGTCTCAAGGTCTTGAGCAATCATATACAATGTGCTTTTTTGGTTTTGTGCATGAATTGATTTAAATGTTCTTAAGGATTATTCCATATTGAATTTCTTATAACCGAGAAAAAAAATATCAACATTTAATATAAACTAATGCGATCATTGAGTAATCCATAATGTTGATTATAAAAATACATATTCTCGTGACCCCCCCTCCCCCCCCCCCCCCCCCCCCCCCCCACCCAAACACACACACCCCCCTAATTTTCTAGCTAATATAATAATTTGGAACAAATTTTCTTAAGATTTTAGAAGATGTTTCTTTTCTTAAATGATAATCAATATGTATTAAGATTGTGGTTTTCTGTACGACGTTATTTTATTTTCTAAGATTCAAAGAGTAAATATGAATATCTTTGGACCATATCAAAGAAAAATACCATGTCATAGAGAACATATTTGCTGTTTAAAAAAAATTAAAATAAATAAATGTATAACTATATCAATCCATCAATTGTATAAAATATTTAAAATAGGAGCAATAAGCTTAAAACATAAAATACAAATAAACTATTAAATATAACATTATAAAAGTTGTATCGATATCATTTCTCTTTTTAAATTAATATTAGATTCTTCTACTCAATCTCTTCAACTTCTACAAATAAAGCAAAATTTGACACATGATCTCATAACAAAAATCTATGGCGATCAAAATAGAAGTAACACACACAACCTTTTAGATCAAAAAGTAAGGATTAGCAACTCACAAACGTGCCTATTAACGATCATACGATATTTTATGACCTTCATTCTTGCCGGATCTTGTCCATAAATCGATCATGGCATGATCTTGATCGTTTTATTATATATATATATATATATATATATATATATATATATATATATATATATATATATATATATATATATATATATATATATATATATATATATATATATATATATATATATATATATATACTAGTTTATAACCCGTGGGAACCACGGTTACAAAATAAATTAAATTTTCATAGGAAAAATTCATAAATTATTTATCAATTACTTTAAATAAATCATTAATCATGAGATATACCAAATTTTTAAAGTTATTATAACTTCAAATTTAACATATAATTAGAAAAAGTAAATTTGGATTTTAAAGTGTTGTCTAATATATCTCTTTGACATGTGACATTATATTAATGAAGAGTTGTATTAGAGTGACACATGTCAAATGGAGATTAAAAACTATTCATTTATTAGAATAGGGATATATATATATATATATATATATATATATATATATATATATATATATATATATATATATATATATATAAAGAGAGAGAGAGAGAGAGAGAGAGAGAGTTCAATTGAGAAAAAAATGTTGAAAATGAAGGAACCATTCTTAGCTCAATCATTCAATAAGTTTAAAAAACGCATGGTGACAAACTTATAAATAATCAAAACACATTAATAAGCAGTGACAAATTTGTAAATAACCTAAAAAATTAAACGGTTAGTGCACTTCAGTAATATCACCATACGTCAAATCTGGACAGAAACCCATCATTTCCCTCTTCGATACCCCATAACACAAAAACCATTTTCAGAAACATCGATAAGAAGAAAACCATTTGCAGAAGAAAAATGTCTTCGAATGAAAACATGAACGAGACCATTTCATCGCTCTTGACAATGAAAGGTATCGGCGTTTTTTCTCCAATTTTTAACGATTTATACTCATTTCTAAAAATTATCACTTCATTACTTGAAATTTTTCGTAATCTTCGTTGATTATTACTTGATTTAGAACTAAAAATATTGTTTTCACACTGTTCATTCTTCAAAAATAGGTTGTTTACTTCAATTTTTTGTGATAATCATTTATTCTCGTAACCCTCCTTTGTTATTACTTGATTTACTTGGATTTTTTGTAAAAATCATCCATTATTACTTGATATATAAACGATTTTACATCATCTCTTCATTTTTAATACTTATTCGAACTATTCTGTCAAAATATAAACGTTACTTCACATTTCGCTTATTTTTCCCTAATATTAACTACTTACACTTACAGAAACAACACCAACAGTGAAGCATACATATAACCGAAAAACAAGATCAAATAAAAAAGGTAGATCTGATTAACTTTTAGATGAGATCACTTAAAAACACAACAAAAAATGAACATACTAAAGATAATTTTGTTTTGATGTGTTTTGTTTACTTCTGAACACAAGCAAAACTAATATTCAAATGTGAATACAACAAAAATGACTTATATATGTTCTATTCACATATGAATATAACAAAACATATTGATATGTGAATATATATGTTTTATTCAAATATTCATTTGCGAATATGTTTTGTTATATTCACATATGAATAGAACATAACTTGTTGTCATACATACATTATTCAAATCTGAATACAACAAAAATGACTTATATATGTTCCATTCACATATGAATTAACAAAAAAAAAAATATTCAAATGTCAATAAAAAATGTGAATATATATGTTTTATTCAAATATTCATTTCTGAACATGTATGTTATATTCACATATGAATAGAACATAACTAGCTGTCATATAGTAGATATGTCTACAAAAAATTCCAAACCGCTCAAAAAGCATGCATGAACATTTCACCGTTGGATCTTCTCAGTTGAATTCAACCTGTTTCAAAAGTATTAGGATATTAAGTATATTCAAAAAAGAAAAATTAGAATATTTTTCAAAAGTATTAGAATATTAAGTATATTCTAAAAAGAAAAATTAGAATAATATAAAAAAAAAATTAAAGACAATAATTTAGTAATAAAAATTATAATATTAGAATTATAAAATGTCAACATTACCTCGAAATCACATTCACTTGTGTTAAAATTCCATTCACAATCGATGTCAACTTTTTTTTTTCTCAACTACCACTTTCTTCTTTGATATATTTGTTCTTTTATGTTTGACAATGCATATGTCGAAACCAACGCCTAAAGTAACACTCTTTTGTGAACAAGAAACAAGTGAATGAAGAATCTCGCTCTGCACCATGAGAAAAATAGTCTTGGTATATACCATAGATGCATGTTTCTCCATATCTTCAAGATGTGTTTTGATGATTGGAATTATAGTAGATGTATCAAAATCAAATTTGATCTGATTATTCCTTTGCCTTTTCATAACAGACTCAAAAGCATTCATGAAATGGTTTAACGTATAACCATGATGCGATACCCTACTGAATGCTGAATTCTCACTTTCCGACCGAGAGTTGTTCTCATTAGACCTGACATTGGTACATCCTTAAAATAGGTTGGAATCCAACTGCTTCTCAAATCAAACATCTTTCATCCATTTATTGTCTTGTAACTTATATTTTACCATTAATGCATCCCATCTCATTTCAAAATCTTTCACAGGAATTTTGGAGTCCCATACTATACTATTGAAGTCTGCCTTAAAATTCGATTCATTCATTGTTTCCCAACTTACCTTTAAAAACAATTCATATATTATTCTGTTAGAATATAATATAATACAAAAAGACATTTCATTTAATATATTATCCTAATTACAAAAAATATTTCATTTAATATTCTGATAGAATATAATACAATATAAAAAGGCATTTCATTTAATATATTATTCTAATTAAAAAAACTGCCATTTAATATTGATAAGAAACGAACAATAATGTCATATTTATATTGAACATAATGTCATATTTATATTGATAATAATATAACAATAATGTCAGTACCTTTAATGGAAGTTTACTTGTGATATGCCACATACAAAATCTATGTTTTATGTATGGCAATACTATCTCAATAGCTTTTTTCATTGCTGGATCTTGATTGGTCACGACCATGATTGGTGCTTTTCCAAAACACTTCAAGAATGACCGAAGTAACCAAATATAGGAATTTGTATCTTCTCTACACAACAAACCAACTCCAAAAGTGATGCACCTTTTGTGATTATTAATGCTAGTAAAATGTACAAATACCATACAATACCTAAAAAAACACAAAAAAAGACCATTAGAATATATAACTAAAAAATGTTTATAATTCTAGAATAAATACAACTTTGTACGATATGTTGCGTCAAACGAAACAACGTCCCCAAATAACTAAAAGTTTTGTTTTGAAGTATCATTAGCCCAAAAGAGAGCATTTAACTGCTTCTTGTCACATCTGTATTCGTATGCGAAATTTGTAACATTCTATTGATGATTCTAAAGCTTTGTAATCAACAAATTTGCATTAGTGCCCCCGATGTGACAATTTATATACCTTGTAAAAAATTTCCAATCTATCTCTAGTCCACCAATAAATTCACATCCTCCTTTTATAACGCACATTAGCCTATATGCTGTAGTTGCCCCCACCTTTGCACTCGAAAGCTTATGTATAAAAGTTTGATCAACAATATCCAACTGATGTTTAGCTCTTGAAAGATGCATACAATCTTGATTGATCAATTTGTGGTTGTGTGTAACACCGTAAAAATTAAAACAATTTTTCACATTTCCGAAACACATTTTTCATTCACATTTATTAATAAAATCTCATTGTATCATATCTCTGTTCACAAAACATTTTCCAAGATCAAAATACATAAAACTCCATGTGTGTGTACGAATCATCTCGACGCCTTCCCGTGATCATCACTGGTACCTGAAACACATAACACATAACACTGTAAGCATAAAAGCTTAGTAAGTTCCCCAAAATACCACTCTAACACATATTAGCCACTCAAGGCTATAGCTCTGCTGACCCTCTGGTCAGTGTGTCTCAGTGGGACCCTCCAGTCCCAACTCTCTGTAGGCTCTCTAGCCCTAACTCTATGGACCCACTGGTCCTATCTTTGGAAACTCTGAATCATACATATCACATATCACAATAACACATAAATAGCATACAAATTCACTGGCACATAACTCAACAGTACACTAGCACATAACTCTGTTACCACTCTAGGTAAGTATAGTGAGAAGACTCACCTCAAATGTCTCGGTAAATCTTTGACTCGGTAGAAATATGGTCTAGCCTCCGCCTAATCACATAAAGTAAATACTCTCATAAATATAACTCTCGAGACTAGACTCAACCCTCTCTTGGCATCCTCAGAAGGGTAAAAGACCATTTTACCCCTCCCTTGATACAAAGACCCTAACGTTGACCAAACCCTCAAAGTCAACAAAAGTCAATGGTCAAACTTTGACCTGACTCGCCGAGTGCACTTGGGTGACTCGGCGAGTCTACGCGTGTCCACTAATCCCCTAGACTCGCATGACACGTCGAGTCTTTCCCCTGCTCGACAGGTTACACCTGGCATGAATCGCGGGGCCACCCTGACTCAACTCGCCGAGTCCCATTATGAACTCGGTGAGTTCCGCCTTGAATTCTAGTCCCCTAATTCCCTCTGACTCACCGAGTCATTCCCCCGACTCGGCAAGTACTCACATAACGATCTATGGGGAAAACCCTAACCCTACTCGTCGAGTCTTTCTTGGTACTCGGCGAGTTCACGCTATGCTCGAGCTCAAAAGACCTCCTGAGGTCAGATCCGTTCCTCCAACTCATAGATCTGGCCTCCTTAAGCAATATAAACACGTAAAGTTTGGATCTTGATGGCCATACAAAGACCCAATGGCTCTATTTGATGAAAAGGCCTCAATATCTCACCCTAAGCTCTTATCACCCAATGTCTCCCCATAAAGATCAAGGGGTTTAGGTCTCTGGACCTCTTTGGATCCAGATTCGAATCCTCAACACAAGAAGGGACCAACTTCACTATCATTCATACTATAAATGGGCTAGAAATCCTAACTCTCAAGGATTAACACCGAAAACTGAAGAAGGATCGAATATATACCTCAATATGAAGTCCTTAGGCTCTGAAATCCACAGAATAGCACCCTCTTCAGTTCCCTCTTGCCTTGGTCACCTTCTTCTTGCAAAAACACCCACACAAGGATCAAAAATGGCCTCTTCTTCCTCACAAACGCTCTAGATTGCTAGGGTTTCACTCAGGGGTCTGGTAGCCGCAAATGGTGGTTATAAGCCCCTTTAAATAGGTCTCAAACCCAGGGGATTAGGGTTTCATTAAACTGCGTGGACTCGCCGAGTCCATTTCTCGACTCGCCGAGTCCGGTCATTAACCCGGATGAAATTCGCGACTCTACTCGGCGAGTCTAAGCATTAACTCGTCGAGTCTCTCCAAAATCTCCAAAATAAATGAATAAATAAGGTACCTGGAAATCCGGATGTTACATTGTGCTGTTGTTCAAAGCGCGACAGGTAAACTTCTGAAGAATGTGGTATAACTTTGAATGCAACAAAAGCTGTGCAATTTGTGCATTTACAATTACTATTTCTCAATTGCTTGTTATGATCATCACTAATCGTGTCTAAGGTAGAAGTGTTTGGCAATCCCCCTCTATTGCATATAAAATATTTCGAAGTTGTGATTCCACTCTTTTTCCTCTCTGTTGATTTTCTAATATCAAAACCAGATCTTAATGCATATCCTTTAACCACTTAATACCATCTTTGATATCTTTAAAAATTGAACCCATAGGAGGTATCCAACTAGCTTCAACCTCTGAAATCCAAAAGAAAGAACCATTAGCTCTAATGAATTGTTTGCAAGAGCCACATTATGCTGCAACATTGTCACTCTAAACTACAAAAAGAATATACCACCATGTTAACATATAATCAGAATAATTTGCATTCATATGATTGAAATCATAAAAAACCACAATGCTATATGTGGATTATTCTATAAGCATAATATGCAGTAACATGAACTTATCACCAACATCATTCTATAAGAATAACCGATATCAGTAACATAATTACCTTGGATTTCCGATTGATTTTCATCATTATGCAGAATCTCTGAATCACCAAAACTGAATTGATGATTTTCTTCATCGTAATGATCATTTCCGATGTCATTTATATCTAAATCATCCATAACTGTTACTAGGTTAAAAATCGAATGTGTTATATGCGACTTACAATGAAAGCAATGAAAACTCAAACCTTGATCAATTGATCAAATCATGATATAAAGTAAAATTTAACAAAATTACCTTAGGTTTCCGATTGATTTTCCTTGTTATGAAGAATCTCTGAATCATTAGAACCGAACTGATGATTTTCTTCATCGAGATGATTGTTTTCGATGACATGCATATCCAAATCATCCATAACTGTTATCATTATTGATATATAAATGTATGTACAATATTCTATGTATGTACAATATTCTATAAGTAACATGCAGTCTCATGAACTTATCACTAAGATGATGTTAATGAAAAGCAAATAGATGATGTTAATCAAAAGAAAACAAATGACATGTTGCTGAAAAACATAATGATTGAATGAAAGTTAAAAATCAAACAATGTAATAAATGATGCATTGTCAAATAACATATTATAGATTAAATTGTTTTCTAGGTCAAACAAATTCAACAACAAATGATGTTTGATTGTTGAATTGGATGTCTCAACAACAAATGATATTTGATTGCTGAAATCACAAATCATACAAATATAAAATTCAAGAAATCGATAATAGCTTGATGATTCAATTCATGAACTAGGTTAAAAATTGAATATGTTATATGCAAGTAACAGTGAAATCGATGAAAACTCAAACCTTGATCAATTGACGATTTCATGATGTTGAGTAAAATTCACAACTTGAAAGATCGTAAACAATTGTTGAAGATGAAGATTAGCATAAATTGTTGAACACTTGAACCTCTACTGAAATCGATGATCACAGAGTTAAAATTGATCAAAATCTTCTAATAGTTGCTAATGTCGATACATGAACATAAACATTAATCACTCAAATTATCAATTGCAGATGTAGAAGAATCAAGAACATGAACTCGAAAAACACAAAAATCGCGAATTTAAAAGCTATGATTTAGCATCGTTTGATCAATGTCCAAATCAAATCGATTATCGGTTGAAAAAAAATATAAGATTGGAGATAGAATATCGATCCAATTGAATTGAAGAACAAGGAATGTTGATTCATCGAATAAATTGGTAGAAAACCGAAATAGATGAGATGATTTCTTGATGACGTGAAACTTAAGCTAACCTGATATCTGATCATCTTAAATTTAACCTAGTGACTATTAACTAATCAGTTAGATTAATTAGTCTTAATCCATTTTTTTATGAGCCACAAGATCAAATTTGATCAAAAGCTAAGATTTGGTCCCCATGTCTCACAAAATATAGGCGGTCTCAAATGAATCTCTCTCTCTCTATCTCTATACTTATATATATATATATATATATATATATATATATATATATATATACATATATCACTACAAGAAACTGAACCTATAGGGACGACAAATGTCGTCTCTATAGGTTCTAAAAGTCATCCCTATAGGTCTCCGAGACGATATATCGTCCCTATTGCTCTCGTCACCATAGCCCCATCGCAATAGATTTTTTTTCCGTCGCTATAAATACCGTCGCAATAGGTAGCCTTTAGAGACGACATGTCGTCCTTTTTTGGTTCGTCGCTATACGATACTAGTCTCCATAGGTATATCTATAGAGATGACATGTCGTGTCTATAGGTGCGTCTATAAAGACGACAAGTCGTCTCCATAGATAAAGCTATAAAGACAACATGTCGTCTTAATAGACGGAGATATCTAGTTAATACGTTTCATCCTAAGCAATAAGTTTCGCAATTGCACCTACTAAAAATACCTGTTCACACACCAAAAAAGAGCAATTTGAAACAATAGTTGTCATGCCCTTTGATTCATGACGAAGCCTATTTTGGGTATGAGAATGCAAGATTGTAGGGTGTCTTTCAGGCATGCTCTCATCATCCACCAAATCCAATCCCAACACCTTTAAAATATTATTAAAACATTACATACAAATTTTTATGAAATAAATCAAATTCTAATTATGTAATGTGTACAATTTAATTGGTACCTGTTTCAAGAAAACATGCAACTGGGGATGTGAATCTTGATCGATTAAAACATTGTCCAAAATTGTCTAAAATGATGTCACAATTCTCATTTCTTTGTATATGTTGTAAAGCCGGGATAGCTGAACAACACAAGTATGCATATAAATTATAATGTTAGTTGATATTTAAGTATAAACATTTGGTGTCTTTTAAAGTATTGTAGTAAGAGATCACCTGAATCAACCAGACAACATTCTCACTGTATAATTCATTGTTTACAATCCAACTAGCTAAATCATCCCATTTACTTTGCTTTCTTCCATATATAGATATTTTGTAACATCCCGAGTTCAGGAGTGCAAGTTCAGGGTTCAAAAAGAAAATGTATAAGGGCAACTCGGCGAGTCCATGGGTGGACTCGGCGAGTAGATTCGCGATTTTGGTCGCGTGTTAAGCGGCCAACTCGGCGAGTCGGCGGCTGGACTCGGCGAGTTGGTGCTGGGTGAAGAAAACCCTAATCTTCGGGGTTTGCACCCTATTTAAAGAATGATATGCCTTCTTTTCAGCCTCTATTTCCCTGAGTGTTCCAGAGAAAACCCTAATCGTGAGAAACTCCATTATTGAGAGGATTGAAGCTTGGAAGAAGGAATTTATGAAGAGAAATTGGAGGAATTCGAGGATAGCACCAAGAGGGCTTGTGGATCTGAAGTCTACATCAGTTTAGGCTCATCTTTCGGGTAAGAATCCTCTGTCTTGAGCCTTTTTTCCCTTATTGTCATCCATGGTGGTTGTTTTGGGGTTTTTGAAGTATTTCATGAGTTATTTCGGGATTGGAAGACGGATTTGAGGATGCTACCTCAGATCTGAAGTAGTGATGATCCAAAAATGCATAAAGTCCCTGTTCTTGAGTGATTGGTGAAGCTATCTTGTCCCAAACCCAAACCCTAAAGTGTAAAATGCCTAGATCTCTTTGGATTCACGTAAAGTTCGCCACTTTACATGATGGATGGGTTATAGGAGGCTAGATCTACGTTTTGGAGCAATTGCATGGCCTGGAAGGTTCTGTTTGGAATGAGATCTAGAGGCACTCGGCGAGTCACAAGGGTATACTCGGCGAGTTTCTTGAAGATGGTCTAGAACTCGGCGAGTTGGAAGAACAACTCGGCGAGTAGGTTGAAGATAGCCTTGGACTCGGCGAGTCTGTTCTTGGACTCGACGAGTCTGGTCGTGAGGTCCTATCCTTTCTTATGGTTGAGCTGTGAATTAGTGAGTCAAGGGATGACTCGGTGAGTCGAGTGTGAAAGGACTCAGACTTGTTGAACTCGGTGAGTCTCGGGGTGACTCGGCGAGTTGAGTCGCGGATTGGGGAAAGTTCTGAGCATGGGGACTCGGCGAGTAGAGTCAGTCAGGGGTTGACTTTGACTTTGACCAAGGGTTGACCAGTTGACTTCCAGGGGCATTTTGGTAATTGTTGGATATTATTTTGAGTTCAGTGTTCTGGTGGTTGGCCAGTGGTGGAGATCGTATCAGTGATCGGAGCAGCTTGGGTTATCTGTTCAGTTGGCAGTTTCGAGGTGAGTTATCGTCACTATATCAATAGGGTCAAAGGCACCAAGGCTGGCCCTTTATCGGATTGAGATCCGGGTATTTGTTGTTATGATATTGCTTGATATGTTGCATCCTGGTAGCTAGGATGGTATATGTTAGAGACCTGGTTGAGGTCGGTATCCTGAGATGTAGGGTGATGCTATGCTAGTGACCGGTTAGGTCGGTATCCTGGTTAGGGTGATGATATGTTATGTAATCTGTTTGATCGGTTTGTTGACTGTGAATTGTTATATGATTGTATGCTTATGTGCACATGGTTGTTTGGACTGGAGTTGGGTTGAGGCGTGTCCTGCTTTGTGCTGTAGGCCAAGATACCCACGGCGGACTGGTTGTCCCGAAGGCCCAGCGAGCGTTCCAGATAGGCTGTAGGCCTCAAGAGGGCGGACCAGACGTGCCGAGGCTCGGAGAGTGGACCAGGCCGACTGAAGGCCCGGTGCGGGCGGACCAGTCATACTGTAGACTCAGAGAGTGGACCAGGTGGATTGAAGGCCCGGTGCGGGCGGACCAATCACACTGCAGACTCGATGTATATGGATAGACTCGGAGGGTGGACCAGGTGTACTGTTGGCCGGTGCGGCGGACCAGTCACACAGTAGACCCGAAGTGCATGGCTGTTCTGTGATCGAATATGATATGGCATGTTATGCGTGTATGGTATACGTGGTTGGTATTTTGGGGATATCTCACTAAGCTTTCGGGCTTACAGTTGTGGTTTTATGTTTTTCAGGTTCTTCAGGAGACCGTGGCAAGGCGAAGGCGTGGTCGTACCGCTCCTCACGTTTATGTTGTGATGTGATTCTGGGAATGCTCTAAATAAATTGTATTGAAATCCTTTTTGTAATAATTTAATGAAATCTGGTTGTTTTTGAAAAATTTAAATTGGTTGGAATTTTTCGGTCGTTACAAGTTGGTATCAGAGCCTTGGTTTGAGTGAATTGGAGGAACACTTGTGTGACTCCAGTCTCAAATCGAGGAGGGTTTTCAAAAGAGAATTTATAACGGTTTTCAAAATGAGTAAAAGGAGGACGCGGAGGTACGATCAGCTGGAGCCAGTAAGTAACCCCAAAATACCATACATGATATTTGTTTTTGAGCATTGTTAGAACAGCAGGCTAGTGCTTGGCTAGGGATCTTCAGGATTTCATGATAATGTTTCCTGATTTATGATGCCTGTTAGCCTAGGGTTTCCTTGTGGGAGATTTCCAGTGTTCCTCTGGTGTGAGGATTGAGCGCTTGTTATGTATATTTTCACTAGGGTGTTGTGGTAGTAATTCATACAAATATGGGTAGGTGTGGAAGGTAGTATCGGCCCGTACTACTGAAAGCACAGGACCCATACGCGTTTCAGGGAAACCATGACCTCTAGGGTTGGATTGAGAGTTGGTTCCCGGGTTGGTGGGAAGTGTCTGAGATTTTGTGGTGTTTTTCAGTATGGAGATTTCGAGGCATGCTGGGAGGGATCCGTGTCAGGATCGGGATCAGGAGAGGGAGTTTCGGACGAGTCAGTACCGCCCGAGGTTATTGGTCAGATGAGCACGTGCGAGTTGGATGCGAGGATTCATGAGATCCTGCATGATGAGGTTGCTGCGATGTTCTGGGCTGAGTTGCCGGAACTGTTTGGGTCGATCAAGACCGCCATGGTTGAGTATTTTGATGAGCGCTATGCAGCTCTCAAAGAGACGGCTGCCACGGCGGCTACAACGGCTGTAGCAGCGGCAGGGGGAGGAGCTGGTCGGGGTTTTCAGTATTGGGACTTCGATAATACGAAGCCTCCCACCTTTGATGGAGTTCAGGACCCGATTGTTGCTATGAGATGGTTATCGGACGTGGAGGGGTGTTCATTCACGTATTCATGCCCTGCTGATCAGAGGGTGAGGTGTGCTCTGAACCTGTTGAGGCTCGGGGCGAAGGATTGGTGGAGATTGACCACGGGGTCATATTCGGATGCGCAGAGGACCGCGGTTTCAAGGGATCAGTTCAGAGAGATGTTCAACACTCGTTATGTTCCGTGGGTTGAGAGGGAGAGATTGGCTCAGGAATTCCTCGAGCTGAAGCAAGATTCGGAGTCGGTGACGGAGATCACCAGGATGTTCACTGAGAGGGCGATGTTCTGCCCTGAGTTCGCTTCGGAGCAGGCTCAGATGTCTCGATGTCTGAGCATGATCAAGAGGGATATCAGACAGTTTGTGTCTACGCAGAGGTGCGAGACTTTGTTGGAGTTGTAGGAGGCCGCAGGCGGCGTCAGTTAGAGATTGAGTTGGAGTTGCGTGAGATGAGGCAGGCTCCGGTGCAATCGCAGCCGGCGCCGAAACGGTCCAAGACTGTTGATTCTAGGATAGGAGATCTGAGCAGCCACACTTGTGGGAAGTGTGGGAGGGGTCACACCGGAGTTTGTAGGTCCGGTGGTGCATGCCTCAAGTGCGGAAAGGAGGGGCACTATGCGAGGGATTGTCGGCAGTCAGCGCCGGTTCGGGATTTGAGGATTTGTTATCATTGTCATCAGGTTGGACATTTGAGGGTCAACTGTCCACAGCTTGCTGCAGGACCGGTGCAGGCTCCAGCACCGGCCACTTTGAGGATCACGGGTGGAGGTCAGGGTGGAGCGGAGCCCCCAAGGGCTCAGGGTCGTGTTTTTCAGCTTACAACAGAGAAGGTCGGAGCAGTGTCGGATGCAGCCGCGGGTATGTTTCTTTCTTGATGTCTTGATTATCTTGTGATTATTGTGGAGTATTGTTTATCTGCTAGTTTCATTTCGTGGTTTCGGTGTGGTATTCGTTGTTCTTTGAGGGTTATGGTTTGGTTATGGGTTGTTGTTTGGGAATTTCGTTGGTTATCATTCATGAGGTTTATTAGTGGAAATTTGGCGTTGGTCGGAATGTCGGGTAGCATCTGCTTTCTGCGGAGTGGTTAGCATCAGATTGAGTTTCTTTCGAGCGGGATGATCAGTGTGGAAATGTGATTTTTATGAAGGTTGATAGTGCTAGTGGGAATCAGTCCGCGTGTAAGTGTTGGTTTTGTGCAGGGTTGTTTTGGGAGGTTGGTGATAGCGACCGGTGGTTGATAATCAGTGCTATAAGTGGGGGAGAATTGGAAATTCTTCGGGAGTTCGATGAGCATGTGAAGTTGTTTAGCTGTTTGGGATTCAGCAGTGTTCTGTCAGCCAAGAGCGTAGGCTGGTATGAGTAAGTGGCAGACATGCGGGGAAGGATACAGACCAAGGGTACTTAATTGAGGAGGGCCTGGGATCAGGCCGGGATTGAGTTGTGTGATGGAGATAGAGTTCGGAACCCCTAGAGGTCTAGACCAGTATGCATGCGAGGATTTCCCGGAGAGATAACTTGGAGTGATGAATGCCGGTTGAGCGGTCCGGATAGACTGAAGGCCGGTAGGCGTACCAGTCAAACCGAAGGCTTGGAGAACGGTCCAGTCAGGAGTGCAAGTTCAGGGTTCAAAGTGAAAATATATAAGGGCAACTCGACGAGTCCATGGGTGGACTCGGCGAGTACAGTCGCGATTCTGGTCGCGTGTTAAGTGGCCAACTCGGCGAGTCGGCGGCTGGACTCGGCGAGTTGGTGCTAGGTGAAAAAAACCCTAATCTTCGGGGTTTGCACCCTATTTAAAGAATGATATGCCTTCTTTTCAGCCTCTATTTCCCTGAGTGTTCCAGAGAAAACCCTAATCGTGAGAAACTCCATTATTGAGGGGATTGAAGCTTGGAAGAAGGAATTTATGAAGAGAAATTGGAGGAATTCGAGGATAGCACCAAGAGGGCTTGTGGATCTGAAGTCTACATCAGTTTAGGCTCATCTTTGGGGTAAGAATCCTCTGTCTTGAGCCTTTTTTCCTTTATTGTCATCCATGGTGGTTGTTTTGGGGTTTTTGAAGTATTTCATGAGTTATTTCGGGATTGGAAGACGGATCTGAGGATGCTACCTCAGATCTGGAGTAGTGATGATCCAAAAATGCATAAAGTCCTTGTTCCTGAGTGATTGGTGAAGCTATCTTGTCCCAAACCCAAACCCTAAAGTGTGAAATGCCTAGATCTCTTTGGATTCACGTAAAGTTCGCCACTTTACATGATGGATGGGTTGTAGGAGGTTAGATCTACGTTTTGGAGCAATTGCATGGCCTGGAAGGTTCTGTTTGGAATGAGATCTAGAGGCACTCGGCGAGTCACAAGGGTATACTCGGCGAGTTGCTTGAAGATGGTCTAGAACTCGGCGAGTTGGAAGAACAACTCGGCGAGTAGGTTGAAGATAGCCTTGGACTCGGCGAGTCTGTTCTTGGACTCGACGAGTCTGGTCGTGAGGTCCTATCCTTTCTTATGGTTGAGCTGTGAATCAGTGAGTCAAGGGATGACTCGGTGAGTCGAGTGTGAAAGGACTCAGAGTTGTTGAACTCGGCGAGTCTCGGGGTGACTCGGCGAGTTGAGTCGCGGATTGGGGAAAGTTCTGAGCATGGGGACTCGGCGAGTAGAGTCAGTCAGGGGTTGACTTTGACTTTGACCAAGGGTTGACTAGTTGACTTCCAGGGGCATTTTGGTAATTGTTGGATATTATTTTGAGTTCAGTGTTCTGGTGGTTGGCCAGTGGTGGAGATCGTATCAGTGATCGGAGCAGCTTGGGTTATCTGTTCAGTTGGCAGTTTTGAGGTGAGTTATCGTCACTATATCAATAGGGTCAAAGGCACCAAGGCTGGCCCTTTATCGGATTGAGATCCGGGTATTTGTTGTTATGATATTGCTTGATATGTTGCATCCTGGTAGCTAGGATGGTATATGTTAGAGACCTGGTTGAGGTCGGTATCCTGAGATGTAGGGTGATGCTATGCTAGTGACCGGTTAGGTCGGTATCCTGGTTAGGGTGATGATATGTTATGTAATCTGTTTGATCGGTTTGTTGACTGTGAATTGTTATATGATTGTATGCTTATGTGCACATGGTTGTTTGGACTGGAGTTGGGTTGAGGCGTGTCCTGCTTTGTGCTGTAGGCCAAGATACCCACGGCGGACTGGTTGTCCCGAAGGCCCAGCGAGCGTTCCAGATAGGCTGTAGGCGTCAAGAGGGCGGACCAGACGTGCCGAGGCTTGGAGAGTGGACCAGGCCGACTGAAGGCCCGGTGCGGGCGGACCAGTCATACTGTAGACTCAGAGAGTGGACCAGGTGGATTGAAGGCCCGGTGCGGGCAGACCAATCACACTGCAGACTCGATGTATATGGATAGACTCGGAGGGTGGACCAGGTGTACTGTTGGCCGGTGCGGCGGACCAGTCACACAGTAGACCCGAAGTGCATGGCTGTTCTGTGATCGAATATGATATGGCATGTTATGCGTGTATGGTATACGTGGTTGGTATTTTGGGGATATCTCACTAAGCTTTCGGGCTTACAGTTGTGGTTTTATGTTTTTCAGGTTTTTCAGGAGACCGTGGCAAGGCGAAGGCGTGGTCGTACCGCTCCTCACGTTTATGTTGTGATGTGATTCTGGGAATGCTCTAAATAAATTGTATTGAAAACCTTTTTGTAATAATTTAATGAAATCTGGTTGTTTTTGAAAAATTTAAATTGGTTGGAATTTTTCGGTCGTTACAAGTTGGTATCAGAGCCTTGGTTTGAGTGAATTGGAGGAACACTTGTGTGACTCCAGTATCAAATCGAGGAGGGTTTTCAAAAGAGAATTTATAACGGTTTTCAAAATGAGTAAAAGGAGGACGCGGAGGTACGATCAGCTGGAGCCAGTAAGTAACCCCAAAATACCATACATGATATTTGTTTTTGAGCATTGTTAGAACAGCAGGCTAGTGCTTGGCTAGGGATCTTCAGGATTTCATGATAATGTTTCCTGATTTATGATGCCTGTTAGCCTAGGGTTTCCTTGTGGGAGATTTCCAGTGTTCCTCTGGTGTGAGGATTGAGCGCTTGTTATGTATATTTTCACTAGGGTGTTGTGGTAGTAATTCATACAAATATGGGTAGGTGTGGAAGGTAGTATGGGCCCGTACTACTGAAAGCACAGGACCCATACGCGTTTCAAGGAAACCATGACCTCTAGGGTTGGGTTGAGAGTTGGTTCCCGGGTTGGTGGGAAGTGTCTGAGATTTTGTGGTGTTTTTCAGTATGGAGATTTCGAGGCATGCTGGGAGGGATCCGTGTCAGGATCGGGATCAGGAGAGGGAGTTTCGGACGAGTCAGTACCGCCCGAGGTTATTGGTCAGATGAGCACGTGCGAGTTGGATGCGAGGATTCATGAGATCCTGCATGATGAGGTTGCTGCGATGTTCTGGGCTGAGTTGCCGGAACTGTTTGGGTCGATCAAGACCGCCATGGTTGAGTATTTTGATGAGCGCTATGCAGCTCTCAAAGAGACGGCTGCCACGGCGGCTACAACGGCTGTAGCAGCGGCAGGGGGAGGAGCTGGTCGGGGTTTTCAGTATTGGGACTTCGATAATACGAAGCCTCCCACCTTTGATGGAGTTCAGGACCCGATTGTTGCTATGAGATGGTTATCGGATGTGGAGGGGTGTTCATTCACGTGTTCATGCCCTGCTGATCAGAGGGTGAGGTGTGCTCTGAACCTGTTGAGGCTCGGGGCGAAGGATTGGTGGAGATTGACCACGGGGTCATATTCGGATGCGCAGAGGACCGCGGTTTCAAGGGATCAGTTCAGAGAGATGTTCAACACTCGTTATGTTCCGTGGGTTGAGAGGGAGAGATTGGCTCAGGAATTCCTCGAGCTGAAGCAAGATTCGGAGTCGGTGACGGAGATCACCAGGATGTTCACTGAGAGGGCGATGTTCTGCCCTGAGTTCGCTTCGGAGCAGGCTCAGATGTCTCGATGTCTGAGCATGATCAAGAGGGATATCAGACAGTTTGTGTCTACGCAGAGGTGCGAGACTTTGTTGGAGCTGTAGGAGGCCGCAGGCGGCGTCAGTTAGAGATTGAGTTGGAGTTGCGTGAGATGAGGCAGGCTCCGGTGCAATCGCAGCCGGCGCCGAAACGGTCCAAGACTGTTGATTCTAGGATAGGAGATCTGAGCAGCCACACTTGTGGGAAGTGTGGGAGGGGTCACACCGGAGTTTGTAGGTCCGGTGGTGCATGCCTCAAGTGCGGAAAGGAGGGGCACTATGCGAGGGATTGTCGGCAGTCAGCGCCGGTTCGGGATTTGAGGATTTGTTATCATTGTCATCAGGTTGGACATTTGAGGGTCAACTGTCCACAGCTTGCTGCAGGACCGGTGCAGGCTCCAGCACCGGCCACTTTGAGGATCACGGGTGGAGGTCAGGGTGGAGCGGAGCCCCCAAGGGCTCAGGGTCGTGTTTTTCAGCTTACAACAGAGAAGGTCGGAGCAGTGCCGGATGCAGCCGCGGGTATGTTTCTTTCTTGATGTCTTGATTATCTTGTGATTATTGTGGAGTATTGTTTATCTGCTAGTTTCATTTCGTGGTTTCGGTGTGGTATTCGTTGTTCTTTGAGGGTTATGGTTTGGTTATGGGTTGTTGTTTGGGAATTTCGTTGGTTATCATTCATGAGGTTTATTAGTGGAAATTTGGCGTTGGTCGGAATGTCGGGTAGCATCTGCTTTCTGCGGAGTGGTTAGCATCAGATTGAGTTTCTTTCGAGCGGGATGATCAGTGTGGAAATGTGATTTTTATGAAGGTTGATAGTGCTAGTGGGAATCAGTCCGCGTGTAAGTGTTGGTTTTGTGCAGGGTTGTTTTGGGAGGTTGGTGATAGCGACCGGTGGTTGATAATCAGTGCTATAAGTGGGGGAGAATTGGAAATTCTTCGGGAGTTCGATGAGCATGTGAAGTTGTTTAGCTGTTTGGGATTCAGCAGTGTTCTGTTAGCCAAGAGCGTAGGCTGGTATGAGTAAGTGGCAGACATGCGGGGCGGGATACAGACCAAGGGTACTTAATTGAGGAGGGCCTGGGATCAGGCCGGGATTGAGTTGTGTGATGGAGATAGAGTTCGGAACCCCTAGAGGTCTAGACCAGTATGCATGGGAGGATTTCCCGGAGAGATAACTTGGAGTGATGAATGCCGGTTGAGCGGTCCGGATAGACTGAAGGCCGGTAGGCGTACCAGTCAAACCGAAGGCTCGGAGAACGGTCCAGTCAGGAGTGCAAGTTCAGGGTTCAAAGTGAAAATATATAAGGGCAACTCGACGAGTCCATGGGTGGACTCGGCGAGTACAGTCGCGATTCTGGTCGCGTGTTAAGTGGCCAACTCGGCGAGTCGGCGGCTGGACTCGGCGAGTTGGTGCTGGGTGAAAAAAACCCTAATCTTCGGGGTTTGCACCCTATTTAAAGAATGATATGCCTTCTTTTCAGCCTCTATTTCCCTGAGTGTTCCAGAGAAAACCCTAATCGTGAGAAACTCCATTATTGAGAGGATTGAAGCTTGGAAGAAGGAATTTATGAAGAGAAATTGGAGGAATTCGAGGATAGCACCAAGAGGGCTTGTGGATCTGAAGTCTACATCAGTTTAGGCTCATCTTTGGGGTAAGAATCCTCTGTCTTGAGCCTTTTTTCCTTTATTGTCATCCATGGTGGTTGTTTTGGGGTTTTTGAAGTATTTCATGAGTTATTTCGGGATTGGAAGACGGATCTGAGGATGCTACCTCAGATCTGGAGTAGTGATGATCCAAAAATGCATAAAGTCCTTGTTCCTGAGTGATTGGTGAAGCTATCTTGTCCCAAACCCAAACCCTAAAGTGTGAAATGCCTAGATCTCTTTGGATTCACGTAAAGTTCGCCACTTTACATGATGGATGGGTTGTAGGAGGCTAGATCTACGTTTTGGAGCAATTGCATGGCCTGGAAGGTTCTGTTTGGAATGAGATCTAGAGGCACTCGGCGAGTCACAAGGGTATACTCGGCGAGTTGCTTGAAGATGGTCTAGAACTCGGCGAGTTGGAAGAACAACTCGGCGAGTAGGTTGAAGATAGCCTTGGACTCGGCGAGTCTGTTCTTGGACTCGACGAGTCTGGTCGTGAGGTCCTATCCTTTCTTATGGTTGAGCTGTGAATCAGTGAGTCAAGGGATGACTCGGTGAGTCGAGTGTGAAAGGACTTAGAGTTGTTGAACTCGGCGAGTTGAGTCGCGGATTGGGGAAAGTTATAAGCATGGGGACTCGGCGAGTCATCTGGTTGACTCGGCGAGTAGAGTCAGTCAGGGGTTGACTTTGACTTTGACCAAGGGTTGACCAGTTGACTTCCAGGGGTATTTTGGTAATTGTTGGATATTATTTTGAGTTTAGTGTTCTGGTGGTTAGCCAGTGGTGGAGATCGTTTCAGTGATCAGAGCAGCTTGGGTTATTTGTTCAGTCGGCAGTTTCAAGGTGAGTTATCCTCACTATATCAATAGGGTCAAAGGCACCAAGGCTGGCCCTTTATCGGATTGAGATCCGGGTATTTGTTGTTATGATATTGCTTGATATGTTGCATCCTGGTAGCTAGGATGGTATATGTTAGAGACCTGGTTGAGGTCGGTATCCTGAGATGTAGGGTGATGCTATGCTAGTGACCGGTTAGGTCGGTATCCTGGTTAGAGTGATGATATGTTATGTAATCTGTTTGATCGGTTTGTTGACTGTGAATTGTTATATGATTGTATGCTTATGTGCACATGGTTGTTTGGACTGGAGTTGGGTTGAGGCATGTCCTGCTTTGTGCTGTAGGCCAAGATACCCACGGCGGACCGGTTGTCCCGACGCCCCAGCGAGCGTTCCAGATAGGCTGTAGGCCCCAAGAGGGCGGACCAGACGTGCTGAGGCTCGGAGAGTGGACCAGGCCGACTGAAGGCCCGGTGCGGGCGGACCAGTCATACTGTAGACTCAGAGAGTGGACCAGGTGGATTGAAGGCCCGGTGCGGGCGGACCAATCACACTGCAGACTCGATGTATATGGATAGACTCGGAGGGTGGACCGGGTGTACTGTTGGTCGGTGCGGTAGACCAGTCACACAGTAGACCCGAAGTGCATGGCTGTTCTGTGATCGAATATGATATGGCATGTTATGCGTGTATGGTATACGTGGTTGGTATTTTGGGGATATCTCACTAAGCTTTCGGGCTTACAGTTGTGGTTTTATGTTTTTCAGGTTCTTCAGGAGACCGTGGCAAGGCGAAGGCGTGGTCGTACCGCTCCTCACGTTTATGTTGTGATGTGATTCTGGGAATGCTCTAAATAAATTGTATTGAAAACCTTTTTGTAATAATTTAATGAAATCTGGTTGTTTTTGAAAAATTTAAATTGGTTGGAATTTTTCGGTCGTTACGTATTCTATATTCAGCCATCTGTCAAAAGGCAAAAGCTTTAAGTGTAAGTGTAAGTGTCATGCATGAATCAAAACAGATAAAAGGAATAAATAAATAACATGGATTTCAAAACTCACTTGTCCCATTCACTTTGCTTTCTTCCATATATAGATATTTACTCGCTTCAAGATCTACAAACACTTGGCTTGTTACCTCAGCAAGGAAACGACCGGAAAAAGTACTGAAACTTACCCTGAATAAGATTATCCTGTTTCAAGAAAATCTCCCGAAGCCTACTTTGACCACAGGGGTTGTATTTCAGATTGAATTTATCAAAACGATGAAATGTGCTCTTGTCTGCATGCACATCTAATTGATCACCAATCAGGTCATATCTACATTTAAGACTTATGATCATAAAAAACATTCACACAAGAAGATATAATTGTTCTACAGATAGTAAAGTTACCCGGTTAAATCCAAGGTCTCAAAAACCTCTTTTAAGGTCAGATATGTCCCATCACAAAATATTACAACCTGAAACAGGAAAAAAGAAACTTTGATTCTTGCAAAAGAGAAACACATTTTTTAAATGATCAAGAAATAGATATGAAGCATTATCTCATCAGGTTTCCTTCTGAACTTGGACTTAATGAACCTCAACAGATGCTTTTGATTCATGCTATCTTACAATCTTTATCTGCATAAACATGAACCACGCCATCTTCCATTTGAAAATAATGCTGCAAGCATTTGAATATCAAGTCAAGATTCAAGAAAATAAGCATCAAGAACAAACTTGTGTCAGAAACTTCAAACTTACATCATATTTTGTCTCAGGGGTATACTCAAAAGGATTTGGATTACGCTTTGGAGAACTTGGATCAGATATAACTTGTTTCTCCCATGGAGCAATGCTTTCTCTGAACACATAGCTCTTTTGCATCTCAAGACAAACTTGTAATGCTCTATAAACCTCTGCTTCATCATAAGATGGTGTCTCTGCAATAAGAGGAGTTGGAAAGAAATAAGATTATTCAATTTTCAAATACTTGTGTGTATGTGTTTTCCTGCATAGATGAAATTACAAACAAAAAGAAAGAGAGAAGATTACCAAATGGGCTGATTCTCAGCCTTAAAAAGGTCTCGTGTTCTGGTTCTTTCCTAAGAATATCAACAGCTACAGGATCTGGTTGAACACCATGCAGGTCTCCAGATACACTATGCTCTCCATTTGCATTATTATGTTCTGGTAAGCTCCCATGACCTTGTTTGGTAGATGCCAAACAGATGTTAAAAAATGTGTGTTTCATGATGGAATATCAGGTATCAGTTACAAACACACACAGAGATCTAATAATGTATCAAAAGCTTACAACATTCCATTAGTATGAAGGTATGTTATATCTAGATCTGCATTGTCAGTCATATCAGCATCTTCTTCAGACGAATAGGAAGTAGATAAAGAGAGTAAAAAGGAAGGAATATGTACTGATTGGAGAGGATACGTGATGATTTGAGCAATGATACCTCCGCCAGCTCCGACAAGGCTATTCACGACGGTGTTTGACATTCCTCTCCGTCAATGATTTCTGTGAGAGCTATGAAACCATAGAAAATCAAAATTCCAATTTCAAACACATAATTGCTAACATAAACCCCAATTCCAGTTTCTAACCATGAATTACTAACCTAGGTCGCCAAAGTGGGGCTTGTAATTGTTAAAATTCGTAACCGGGGGTGAAAAGGAAGCCGATAGTTGGAATTGTCGGTGGTCTTCGGCAACTAGCATGAGGATCGGTGGAGAGAGGAAGAAGATTTGCTGGTGGTGGGAGGTGAGGAAGTCGTCAGGGGAGAATATTTGACCGATCGATCGAGAGAGACCGATGATTGATTACTTAGCGTGCGTGAATGAAACGAAGGGGCTGTTCCAATTTTGGCCGTAGAGAGATATGAGGACGACAAGTCGTCCCTATAGCTATCCCCAAAACGACCTTCCCCCATTATTTCCGTCAAAGGATTTAAAAAATATGTTATTTTTTATTTTTTGTTATTTATTGGAGCGATATGTCGTCCCCATAGGTGTTTCAAGAACGCGCCAGACTCACTTTCGTTCCCGCCTAACATGTTGAGACGAGAGGTAGTCGTTGTAACTTCAAAAGTAAAAAATAATTAGTCAACTCTATGACAACAACATGTCGTCCCTATAGTGTGACTATTGCGACGACATATGTCGTCCCTATAGATATCGTCTCTATAGGTGCTTATTCTTGTAGTATATATATATATATATATATATATATATATATATATATATATATATATATATATATATATATATATATATATATATATATATATATATATTTGGCACTTATACCTAATTTTTTTAGCTTTTTCTATCTTCATTGAAATCCAAGGTGTCATAGGCAACTAGATGTACATAACTACATCACGGAAGCGAAGATCATGACCCATCATCATATACATAATTGCACCATGTGGAACTCATTGTAAGTATGATTAAATACCGGGATTTTCTATATGCATAAAAGTTACATACATCACCTGAATATGTTTTTAAATTAAACATATATATGGGGCAGAAATAGTGTTTTTTACATATGCATCATCCAATGATATTTTGGTTATTATTGTATCTAGAATTTATTCAGATTTATCGTTTGTAAGATGCGATGGAGTAAGTGGTGGTACCCCTAGCATAACTTTTTAATGGGGTTCCGCAGTGTGTGTATGGTGATAATCCTTGAGAGTAGTGGTAGGCATGCTCGATGGTTGAATAAAATCGATGTATCTGATAAGATGGCCTAAAAGTCGTTCATATTAGAACTTAACAATACTGATAAACTTTACCACTGATTTGAAATCAATGGTTGCATTATTCTTCAAATATATCATATGCCAAGTAATCCAATATCACACGTAAAAGCTTTCTACATATTTATGGATATATTATCTTATTGTTCAAGAAAACAAATGCAATTGTCCTATTATTTTTCATGCAAGTCATTAATCCATACACAAGTTGTTATACGTGCTAATCATAATATCTTTATACTATAAATTTCGTGCATAACCAAGTTATACTTTCACCAAAGTACCAATTCAGTTAGGGCATACTGTTAGAAAATTTGACATCATGAAGTGGTATGATAATCAATGAATTCTTGGATATCTGGAGGATTGTTTAAGTTTACTTTCGTTTTAATATTTCTACTCATTGTTCGAGTTTCAAGAAATTAAATATAATTTGCGATAATCCTAAGGGCACTTTCATATTAAAGCAAAAAACTGAAAGCAACGTTACTGAAGAATGTATGAAATGTTAGAGAGAGAGAGAGAGAGAGAGAGAGAGAGAGAGAGAGAGAGAGAGAGAGAGAGAGAGAGAGAGAGAGAGAGAGAGAGAGAGAGAGTCCTTGCGTTGTATGAGTGTATATACTTGTAAAATAAATGAAAATGCTTGGACTGTCACACAACGCAAGTTGTCCTTGAGTAGATCCTAAACTTGCCTTTCTCCCCCTTATTCCTCTTTACTTTGAGTCTTTGGTCATGTTTTTCCATTGCAATTTTAACTTGGGCCACCAACGTAGGATATATGCCAACCCCTTACCCCTTGACCCCTTAAGGTGGCATACGGGACGCGATCCCATGACCCCCACATTTTATTGTATTCAGGATCAAAGTCGATCTATACATAAGTATGCACTCCACACTACTGATTGATTATAAATGCAATTTAAGTCACCATTAGCATTCCCACTAACACTCATGGTTATAATTTTATGGATTTGAATCATCTATTGCACAAAGGAAATATATGATATCCCAATTTGGTTGCTTGCATATGCTTACTCTTTTTACAAAAAACATGTTTTAGAGATTATATAGATAAAAAGTTTGTTCTCTTAGGAACAATATATGGTTCCTATTGTTTGTTTGTTTGTTTGTTTGTTTTTTTGTTTTTTTTTTTTTAAATTTTCCTTCACCGATCCACCGAGATACAACTTGTCTTCCGCCACTTTTGCTCTCCAATCGAATGCTTACACTAGTCGATCCGGCCGACTCTAATTCACTCTTTCTTCGATTACAAATTACCATTTCTTCACGCTCACCGCTTCCACTTCCTACCTCCCTCTCTGTTTTCTCGATACCCTTTATCGTAGGCGTTTGCGCTCCTCTTGTTCCCTAAATATGGCCATCAATTTGTTTCAGTTACCATTTTTTTTTGCTTGCTATTGCCTATTCACCATCTACCTCTTCACCGACTTTTTTCTCCATTCATTGCCATCGTGGTTTCATGTTTCATCCAACTGCAGTAATTGATTGGCTCTTTTTGTCCAGTAATCGATCAAATATTTTTGCCCGGAGACCATTGATATTCTGTTCCACCTCCACCATCGCTTGTTTTCTACGGTGGTCTTACTGTTCTCTCTGTCACTCACTGCTGATTTAGGGTTCGAAGTTTATGCCTTCGTTAATCTGTGATTTGTAGGTGACATGGGTTCTCTCTTCATCCTTGTACTCTACCGTTAATAATCACCAACCACCTCTTCTCTCTTAGACACTTTCAGTTTCCAAGGTTCAGGTTCGTCTTCCTGTATTACAACTTTTATAACCTTTTAGTAGAGCTGTTAATCATAGTTATTGTTTAAGTTCGAAACTTTTGATTTTCTTTCTTTTGGTTTTACAAATCCAGGCATTATCAAATACAAGTGTTCTTTAGGTTCTGGTTACTGTGTTGAATGATCCTCTAAAGGGGCCTTCTATAAAGGTTTGCTCTTATCACCTTTTAGATGAAAGTCTCCAAATTATCCAATGTTTTACTGTGAAGGACAATCCAAAATTTGAATAAGATGTTGACCATTAGAAAACTGAATCTCATTTAAAGAAAATCTATTACACAAAAATTTATTACATTCCAAAACAAGAACGTAGAAGACTTGGAACATATATATTTACCAAACATTTAGGTTAAATGCATAGAGTTATAGTATAAGGCATCTCCAAGTAACTTTTACTAACAAGGCAGGTGTGTCTCATTTTATAAGGCGTACTCACTGAAGAGCTTTCACTCATGTATGCACTCATTTCACAAGATGTGTGAACTCACTCCTATCAAATAATCTACACTCGTTTATTTAATGTGGAGGGAACTCAGGTGTCAGTAAAGGCATATCCCATTCTCCATAGTATTATCTCCATGCTCTTCAAGAGCTTGTAGTTGCACAATCTTCATGTCATCTTCCAAATCTCATTTCAACTTCCAACAATCCATAATAAGAGACCAAGCTAAAAACCGTAACAAGGGCACAAAAAAAATCTACAAGACTATATACAAACTCTAAATATACAAAGAAAATAGAATAGAAATGTATAACATGACTGTTGGCCTCAAATCAACTATGAATACTAAACAAGCCAACAATATCAAAACTATACTAATACTTACCAACCTATATGAAAATATTAATAAAATATCATTAGAACTAATTGGGAATCGCTTGTTTGTTTTTTTTCGATTATGTTTTTAAATTATTTTTAACACTAGAAAATAGCATAAGGATGTACATTAAATCAACTTGGATATTTACAAAAATAAAAACTAACAAATTGAAAACCTTTTATAAAAACTACATACAAAACTTAATAAATTAATTCTTGAAGAACTCTTTTATCGAAGGCAAACATACTTGTAAAGATTTGACTTTAGAATCTACCTTTATATGACTTCTCGGTTTGACTTTAAGGAACATTTGATTTAAAATAGAAAGAAACTTATAAATATTTACAACTATTAAACTTAATGAGAATAATAAACCACTTCAACAACTATATTTTGGAAAATTGATTTGACATCAAAACACACAAAGATAAATATTGAAAAAGCAGCATAGATCATATATATATATATATATATATATATATATATATATATATATATATATTGTTAGGGACATGATCCTTGGATCATATTCAGGATCCTTAATATCTTTGAAGCCTTAGGATCCTTAAAGATATTCCAAGATCCTGATTATTACCACTAGTATTTCCTAACACTTATACAGTTATATTCTTCTTTATTTTCCTCACATGTGTAGAATTAGCCAACACAAGACTCATTCTCAACATAGTCACTTCAACCAAGCTTAAGACCCGGTGAAACCAAGTCCAACAACATGCAAATACTTGTTCATGGAGGATCCCAAAAATCTTGGACCTCTTGTTGATTGGCTTAAACTATAAATAACACTTGTAAATCGCACATACAACACACAATTAGCTCTACCATTACACTTGTACTCATATTACCTTCATCATCTTTGTAATATCAAATTTAAATCAATAAAATACATCAAGGCATGTGATCATTATCACCTCCAAGGTTTTATGTCGGAGATCCTACAAAGGATCAAAGGATTTCCTTGTAACTCACTTGTCTCACTTTGATGACAATTCTATACTTACATTGCTCTAGCACCACAACCTCTCGTATAATTTGGTTGAATTGCACTTGATCGATTTTTAACCAAAACAATTTGGCGCCCACCTTGGGGTCGTGGTCTTCATAATCATTCGAGAATCATGTCTACCTAACCAACCATATTCTATTCCTCCATTCCTCCTTTTTCCTCCTAAAACCTTCCTCCACTCCCAGGTGGAGCTCCCAAGAAAATTTTTGAGGCACCGAAGAAAAACACCTCTCCGGTTGCTACCCACAGATTTAAGAATCCTCCTGTAATGATTTCCAATAACAAGATCTTTGCTATATGAAGAGATTGGAACAACAAGCCACTCAGTAACATGAGGAAAATAGGACGCTACTCAAGGAAATGGAGAGAATGAGGGCGGAGATCCACAAGCCCCAAGAAGCAGCACCCTCGATCTTGCAGCCCAAGATCTTGAACTTTGACAATACAGGATCCTCAGCAAAACACTGCAAGATAGGATCCTTGACATCGGCCTCTGATTCCGCTTGAGGTGCAATTCCAAAAGAGAAAGCTCATATGACCCAAGATCCCCGTAAAATCTTCGTTACTCCTAAAAACAAGGATTCTGGTCATTTCGTCAATAATAGTAATTTTGCTACTAATTCTATGGATATTGATGAAGGAATGAGCCCAATCAAGGCCATAGAACTTCAACAGTTACGACAGATGATCTCAAGCGTACCCAGAGTAGTCCAGCCTATACTCGAAGTCTCCGCAACAGTCCACATGATCTTATGATTCACTTCTACAATTGCTGACATCGAGGTCCCAAAGCGCTTCCAAACTCCCAGTATGAAGCCTTATGATGGGACCACATATCTTGAAGAACATGTGGCACAATACAGGGAAAGAATGAAGATCATTTTCATTCCCAAACACTCGAAGGAAGCTTGCCTATGCAAGGGTTTTGGTTCAACCCTCATAGGACCAGCCTTGAAATGGCTACTAAATGTTCCTCCTTAATCTTTTACTTTATTTTCACATTTAATTAATATTTTTGAAAACCAATTTTATTGTAGCAAAACATTCGATAAGATCACTACTGATCTCTATCGACTGGTTCAAGATCCTAAGGAACTGTAACATCCCGAAATATCAAGAGTAAGAGTTGAAGGGCTAAAAGAGTAAATTGGGAAAGAGCGACCCGGCGAGTCCATGGGTGGACTCGGCGAGTAGAGTCGCGACTTGGTCGCGTGTTAAGTGGCCGACTCGGCGAGTCAGTAAGATGGACTCGGCGAGTAGGCGCTGAATGGAGAAAACCCTAAATCCGGAAGTTGAGCCCTATATAAAGAACATTATGTTTCCTCCCCAGCCTCCTTATAATCCCTTGAGTTCCAGAAACCCTAATTTCGTGAGGAAACCCCATTGTTGAGTGAATTGGAGCTTGGAGAGGTGGTTGTTGAAGAGATCTTGAAGGAAAAGAGACTTGGATCAAAGGGCTTTGCAAGGATTCAGGTTAATCTTCTCTTGGAGCTTCCTTTTTGAGTGGTGGATATCGTATCAGTGATCGGAGCAGCTTGGGTTATCTGTTCAGTCGACAGTTTCGAGGTGAGTTATCCTCACTATATCAACAGGGTCTAAGGCACCAAGGCCGGCCCTTATCGGATTGAGATCCGGGTAGTTGTTGTTATGTTATTGCTTTGATATGTTTGCATCCTGGTAGCTAGGATGGTATATGCTAGTGACCGGTTAGGTCGGTATCCTGGTTAGGATGATGATATGTTATGTGATCGGTTTGATCTGCTTGTTGACTGCGAATTGCTATATGATTGTATGTATATGTGCACATGGTTGTTTGGATTGGAGTTGGGTTGAGGCGGGTCCTGCTTTGTGCTGTAGGCCAAGATACCCAGGGCGGAC